>NW_007249895.1:152739-213430 GCF_000164805.1 Carlito syrichta | reverse complement strand
TCTTATCAAGAGGGTGCCTGAATGAAACGTAATTGTACACCTAACCCTTAACTGTACCCCACAAAATCATAATTAAAAATATTGATTAAAAAAATATATATATATATATTTGCAAGATATTCCAATAAGGCATACTGAGGATGACCCTATATTGAACAATTATTTGTTTTTGCTGTTATTGTTGTATTTAGGCCTTTGCCTTAATTTTCCTTTTGTCAACAGAAAAATGTTCCTGTGGTTGAAAACAAGGAGACAAGTGTTTAATTTTTAACTCAGTCACCTTTGCCAGAACCATGGGCATATCTCTGAGACACACTCAGTACAATCTCTTTATCAAATAATGAGTGGGGTCAGCATAGGCTTATCTGACTCTGAAATTATATCATTGTTCAGATCTTAGAAGTAATTAGAGTTTGGCCTCAATTAGTTTTGTCATTTGTGATTTAGAAGGAAAAATGAATTGAACATGAGGTCATTGACCTAAATATGGGTTGTGCATTTGTGCCGGCTAAAAATAATAGCTTCATTTATTTCATTGCACTTCACCACTTTCTAAAACCATCTAGTTTATTTTTTACTCGTCTCATTATATTGTATGTTTCATGAGAGCAAGGACTTTGCTCGTTTTTCTCACACCTGTATTTCCAGTCTCTAAGAGTATTTAAAATACACTAGACGTTCCATAAATACTTGTTGAAAGGATGAATGAATGATTTGCCACCATGGAGGAAGTTTCTATGCACTAGGAGGTGTAACAATTCAGCAAATTAATATGCAACCAAGTTGTGTTTCTGAATTGTTCTAGACAAAAACTCCCACAATTTTTAAAGCCATGGAATCCTTTGTCCAATTAAAATTTTACCTAGAAACAAAATGTGAAAAAGCATACACAAACATGTTCTTATTGAAGAAGGGATGGAAACCTCCAGAGTTTTGCTCATCAGCCTTTTCCCCCATGTCCTCACAAGCAACCCTGAGGTACATGCATAAATTAGCTCTTGCACCACTTGGCTACCAAGATCTTTCCAATCTCATAGAAACCAAAGTTGATTAAGCCTAGCTATTTGTTAACCCAGTCCCGTGTCTATTGTTTAACTCCCAATTTGGCAGTTGAGACTTTGTCCATCGTCGTCAGGGAAAGAAACTCAGACTCTCCAATATGTGAACATCACTGTTAAAACTACCTTTATCTGACCAAAATATATCTCTCTGGGTTATATTAAACCTTTATGAATCTCAAGCAGTTGGCCAAACTTATAACATTTGGAAGAAAGTTGTGTCTTATAACCTCCTTGTTTGTTTTCCAGGATGAACATTCTCCCGTTCCTTTTGCTTAATATTGACTCGCTGTCCTCATGATTTCCCAAAACTTCATGAACAAAACATTTTTCTTTCTTGTTCAGTCACAGTGTGACAGTGCACTATGGAGTAACTGGTGCCCAGATAAAAATGCAATTGCCAAAAAAAAGAGCTCTCCACACAGGGTGGACAAAACCATCATCTATGAATTTATTAACTCAAAGTAATAGCCAAGGATTTGGGGTAATATATGTCATACCTGGATCTGACCACAAACTTTCTTCATTCCAGTTGCTAATACCTACCTTGGGATTCATTTCTCTCCAGCACTTTGTACATAGTACAAACAATTTCCCCACATTTTATTGCCTCTGCTACAACAGCAGCATTTTAAGAATTCACTTATAGTTTTATTGCGCAGAAAAGTTGACAGGACATATAAAATGCAGCAAACATCAGGGAACTAAGTAAGATTCCAAAAATCTAAAAAAGTCCTTAGTGGAGCTGTCTCTGGACTATAGTTAATTGTAGATGTCTTACCTTTCATATAGTATCTTCCAGTCTTCTTATCTACATAGATACTTGGCAGGGGTGGGGGGTTATCTTTTAAAAGATCATTGGCTTTGGAAGAACACAAACAAGGATTTAAATCCTGGTTCCATCACAAAGTTAGCTATGGATACTAGCAAATAAAAGTATCACCAGAGTCATCATTTCCTCATTTGTAAAATGAAAGTACCATATTATATGGTCTTTGTAGAGAATAGCTTTCATAATAATTTAGCTTAAATTAATCAGAGATGTGACTTTCTTTTTTCTTAATCTTTTTCTGAGGATAGCCTATATCAATCTAGTCCATGGATGAAAATATTTTTCATGAGACTGTACAGAATGGAAGCTAAGATATGGGAAGTGGTAGCACAGAGGTTAGAGCAGACAGAGAGACTCAGTCTATCATCCCTTGGTTAATGGCAAAAGCCTTTCTCAATTAAATATCTCAGAAAGGTCTTATTACCAAGTATGCACTTTTTCTCCTCCTAGGGCTGCTATACACAGAGTCTTTATTGCTCCAGATTCTGCCAAGACAACATTAAATTGCCATGAAAGTTTGGCAAAAGTCTTGAATACTTTGAAAAAAAAAGTGGTTTTGTGGGGATCAAATGCTACATGGATAATAATAGATATTGGAAAAGAGTTTCAAGTGTACATTTTGACAAGGAGAGTAGCTACAAAAAATACGGTAAAAGATATAGCTGGAAGAAGATTCAGAAACACATTTGTGAAGAAAAAGAATCATAGAATAACTGAGACACTAAAGACTTTTTATTGTTGTTATTTTAACTTTCAAAAAAACAGTGCCATAATTTGTGTTGATTACAGAAAACTGACTTCATTGTAGTCTCAACTCTATTTCTTCACGTGGAAAACTCTGGTTTATAATCTCCAAATGAACTCAACTGCCATATTGTTATGGTCTGAATGCTTGTGTCATCCCCAAATTCATATGTTAAAACCTAATGCTCAGTGTATTGGGAGGTGAGGCCTTTGGTAGATGATTAGGTCATGAGGGGGAAACTCTCAAGAATAGCATTAATACTCTTATTTTTTTTAAAAAGATCTGAGGATTGGAAAAGGAGGAGGAAAAACAAGATGACTGAAGAGAACTCTTTAGCAATCATTCTCCCTACAGGAACATCACATTGAACAACTATCCACACACGAAAGTGCCTTCACAAAAACTAAAAGATCAAAGAAATGATCAGAGCTTCTTGTTTTAGGATACTAACAAGCAAAAATACATTGTTGAGGATAAAAAGGATAGTCTCACATGGCCTACATCACCCCACCCTCAATCTCAGGCAGTACAGCTTGAAGAGAAAATGTGTGTGTCTGAGGGAGGAAGTCAGTGTAGGACTATGCATTGGACCTCAGTATCACCCATCACAGTGGAACACAGCACTGGCAGAATTCTACCAGTACTTATGGAGAGAGCATTTAGAGCAACTCTGAAGCAGAGAGAGTTCTGCTGCTCTGGCGAATCAAAAAAAATTCTAACACACTTTGCTACCAGCTAACTAAAGTGACCTTGGGCACCAAATAAATTTCAGTTACAGCAAAGTTGTAGCATCTAGTCTTGAGTGAGCTCTGATTCTGTGCTGGTCTTAGAGACTGTGGCCTCAGGGTATAATCCAGTGTGACACCAGCTGCTGCAGCCACAATAGTGCCTACATTACCCCTCCCCTAAGTCCAGCTATTATAGTGCAGAGACTCCTCCTGCTTGGAGGAAGTAAAGGAAAGATTACAGAAGATATAGTCTTGCAACCTGGTACCAATTCTGTTACAGGAAAATATAGCACAGCACCAGGCAGAATCCCAAAGCCCATGATATCACACCATTGTGAGATACACTGTCTGGGAACCCAGGGAATTAACTCTCCTATGTCTTCTTCAAAGTCCATCAAGATTGGATATTCAGGAGTCTGCAAGAGTCACAGTGTACCTGGGTTTAGTGCATGTCCTAGTGCTGAAATAGCTTCAGTGACCATAAGCTTAAGGAACTCAATAGTCACCCACTTTTGAATTCTTAGAAAGCCCTCTGAAGAATGATAAGTACTAATGTGGTCAGACTGTAAACAATGGAATAAGGACCTAATTCTCTAATGTCCAGACAGCGATGAATGTCCCCAAGCATCAAGAACATTCAGGAAAATATGACCTCACCAAATGGACTAAATAAGGCACTAGTGACTAACCATGGTATGTCAAAGATATGTGACCTCTCAGATATGTAACTCAAAATAGCTGCTTTGAATAAGCTCAATCATCTCCCCAAAATACAGAGAATCAATTCAGAAGTTTATTAGAGAAATTTAACACAGTTAAATAATTTTTTTAATCAAACAAATCTGGAGCTGAAAAATACATTTGATAAATGAAAATTGCATCAGAGTGTCTCAACAGCAGAATTGAACAGGCAGAAGAAAGAATTAGCTGAAAGAAATATTATTTGAAAATGCACATTCCAAGGGGAAAAAAAGAAAAATTATAGTTACAAGATCTAGAAAATAACCTCACAAGGGCAAACTTAAGAGTCATTGCCCTTAAAAGAGGAGTTGAGAAAAAGAGAGGAAGAAAGTAAATTTGAAGAACAACAACAGAGAACTTTCCAAACTTAAAGATGTGAATCTCGGTACAAAAATCTCAAAGAATATCAGACAGATTTAACCCAAATAAGAGTATTTCTAGGGACATGATAATCAGACTCTGAAAGGTCAACGACAAAGTGAAGATCTTAAAAGCAGCAAGCAAAGAAGCAAGTAACATATAAAGCTCTTCAAATATGGCTGAGAGCAGACTTCTCCGCAGAAACTTTCAGGCCAGGAGGGAGTGGGATTTAAAGTGCTGAAGGAAAAAAAAAGCAAACTTTGCAGCCAAGAATACTGTACTCAGAAAGCTATCCTTCAAACATAAAAAAGACTTTCCAGAAAACCAAAAGCGGAAGAAATTCATCACCACCAGATTTGTCTTATAAGAAATTCTAAAGGGACTTCTTAAGTCTGAAAGAAAAGAATGTTAATGTGCAAAAATAAATTATTTGAAGATATAAAACACATTGGTAAAAGTAAGTACACAAACATATTCAGAATACTCTGATACTATCACTGTGATGTGTAAACCACTCATATCATTAGTATAAAGACTGAACAACAAATTCATTGAAAATAATAACTGCAACAATTTGTTAAGAGATAATCAATGTAAAAAGATACTAATTGAGACACAAAAAGTAAAAATAATTGTAGGAATTACAATTAAAGTGGAGGGTTTTTTTTAAGTTTTTCTTTGTTTCTTTCTTTGTGTCAAAGTTAAATTGTCATCAGTTTAAAATAACTTGTTGAAACTATAAGATATTCTTTGTAAGCCTTAGGATAATCATAATCCAAAAACCTATTATAGATAAGTGAAAAATAAAAGGAAGAATATTAAGCATACTGCCAAACAAAATCAGTTATCCACAAAGCAAGATCCAAATAAAGGAAGAAAAGAAGGGAGAACTTACAAAACAACCAGAAAACAAGAAACAAAATGACAGTTGTAAGTACTTATTTATCAATAACAACACTGAATATAAGTGGAATACATTACTTAATTAAAAGACGTAGAGTAACTTCATGGACTTAAATAAGAGACCCAATTATATGCTGCCTACAAGAAACTCACACTACCTGTAAAAAACAAAAATAGACTGAAAATGAAGAGATTGAAAAAAGATATTTTATGTAAATAGAAGCCAAAAAGTAGCAGCAATAGCTATATTCATATTAGATAAAATATACCTAAAGCCAAAGATTGTGAAAAGAGGAAAACAAAGTCACTATAATGATAAGGAAGTCAATCCAGCAAGATCTACCAATTGCAAATTTTTTTTTTTTTTTTGAGTGGGAGTCTTGCTCTGTTGCCCAGGTTGGAGTGCAGTGGCATTCTCATGGCCACCCCAGCATCAACCTGCTGGGCTCTGGCGAGCTTTGTGCCCCAGCTTTCTAAGTAGCTGGAACTACAGGTACACACTACCACACCCCGCTAATTTTTTGATTTATTGTAGAAACGAGGTCTCATTGTGTTGCTCAGGCTGGTCTTGAACCTGTGGACTTAAGCAATCCTCTCACCTCAGCCCCCTAAGATGCTGGAATTACAGGCTTGAGCCACTGCACAGATTTCTATGGACCCAAAATATGAGCACACAAAAATATAAAGCAAATATTAATAGATATAAATGGGAAAATAGACTACAGTATTACTACTATATAGTACAGTACATTAGTAATAGTAGGGGACTTCAGCACACCACTCTAAGCAATGGATAGATTTCCCAAACAGAAAATCAACAAATATAGCATTACAATTAAACTACATTGTAGACCAAAATGGACATAATTGACATTTGCAGAACACTTCATCCAACTACTACAGAATACACATTCTTCTTATCAGCACTTGGCACAGTCTTTAAGATGGACCTATATAGCCGGGGTCGGTGGCTCAGCCTATAATCCCACGCCTTTGGGAGGCTGAGGTGAGTGGATTGCCTGAGCCTGCAGGTTCGAGACCCGCCTGGGCAACTTGGCGAGACCTCATCTCTACAATAAAAATCAAAAATTTGCCAGGCGTGGTAGCGCACGCCTGTTGTTCCAGCTACTTGGAAGGCTGAGGCAGAAGGATGGCTGGAACCCAGCAGGTCGAGGCTGCGGTGGCCGGGAGCCACCACTGCACTCCAGTCTGGGTGACAGAGTGAGACACCAACTCAAAGAAAAAAAAAAGAAAGACGGACCTATATAAGGACAAAAAAACAGTTTCAACACATTCAAAACAATTCAAATCATTTGGAGTAATTTTTCTGACCACAAAAAAAAAAAATACTAGAATCAATAACAAAAGGAACTTTGAAAACTATACAAATACAAATACAAATTAAACAACATGCTCCTGAATGACCAATGGGTCAATGAAAAAATTTTAAATGATATTAAAAATTATCTTGAAACAAATGAAAACAGTGACACAGCATACCAAAATATATGGGATACAGCAAAAGCATATATTAAGAGGGAAGTTTAAACCGGGCTGGGTGGCTCAGCCTGTAATCCCGTGCTTTGGGAGGCTGAGGTGAGTGGATTGCCTGAGCCTTGCGGGTTTGAGACCCGCCTGGGCAACTTGGCGAGACCTCATCTCTACAATAAATAAAAAAATCAGCCCGGCGTGGTAGCGCATGCCTGTAATTCCGGTTACTCGGAAGGCTGAGGCAGAAGGATCGCCAGAGCCCAGCAGGTCGAGGCTGCGGTGGCTGGGAGCAGCCACTGCACTCTGGGCGACAGAATGAGACTCCAACTAAAAAAAAAAAAAAAAAAGAGGGAAGTTTATAGCAATGCATGCCTACATCAAAAAAGTAGAAAGACAATAGAGCCTAACAATTCATCTTTCAAATAAACAACCTAATAATGTATCTTAAAGAATTCGAAAAACAAGAACAAAATGCAAAATTCTTCAAAGGAAATAAATAATATAGATCAAAACAAAAATAATAAAAATTGAGACTAAAAAATACAAAAGATCAACAACACAGAAAGTTGTATTTTTTTAAAAGACAAACAAAATGTATAAACCTTTAATAAGATTAAAACAAAAAAAGAAACTCCCCCAAAAAATAAAATTAGAGATGAAAATAGATACACTACAACTAATACCACAGAAATGCAATAAATAATTTGAGACTGTAGTGATCAACTAAGGATCAACAAATTGGAAAATCGAAAAGAAATGGATAAATTCCTGATGCATAAAACCTTACCAACTTAAACTAATAAAAGTTGCTAAATTCTCCCAAACGTGCAAAGAACTAATACTAATTCTACTCAAACTATTCAAAAAAGTTGAAGAGGAAGAAATATTTCCAAACTCATTGCACAAATTCAGCATTACCCTGAAACCAAATTCAGACAAAGACACAACAAAAAAGGAAAACTACAAGCTAAAACAAATGATGAATATAGATGCAGAAATCCTTAGCAAAATATCAGCAAACTGAATTCAACACCACACTAAAAATATCCTTCACCATAATCAAGTGGGATTTATCTCAGGGATGCAAAAATGGTTCAATATACACAAATCAATAAATGTGACACGTTACATTAAAAAATCAAGAACAAAAAACATATGATCATTTCACTAGATGCTGATAAATTATTCAGTAAAGTCAACATCCCTTCACAATAAAAGTCTCAATAAAACATATGATCATTTCAATAGATGCTGATAAATTATTCAGTAAAGTCAACATCCCTTCACAATAAAAAAGTTTCAATAAACTTAATATATGGTGGCTCAGCCTGTAATCCCGCACCTTGGGAGGCTGAGGTGAGTGGATTGCCTGAACCCCTGGGTTCGAGACCTGCCTGGGCAACTTGGCGAAACCTCATCTCTACAATAAATAAAAATTAGCTGGGCGTGGTAGCGCGCGCCTGTCGTTCCGGCTACTTGGAAGGCTGAGGCAGGAGGATCACCAGAGCCCAGCAGGTCGAGGTTGCGGTGGCCGGGAGCGCCGCTGCACTCCAGTCTGGGTGACAGTCTCCAACTCAAAAAAAAAAAAAAAAACTTAATATAGAAGGAACAACAAAGGCCATATATGAGGGGGGACCTAAAAAAAACCCAGAATTTATTGATAAAATATTGTGTGTTTATTCTTACACGTTTAAACTTCAGTCACCTTCAAAGTACTCTCCATTTGATGCAATACACCTATTGAAATGCCGTTTCCACTGCACAAAATCGTTTTTGAACTCATCAATTTTGATGCCTTCCGGTGCTTCTGCAATTTTTTGTTTCACCTCTTCCACATCAGCAAAACATTTCCTTTTGAGGATTTGTTCATCCAGGGAAACAAACAAACAAACAAACAAAAGTCACTGGGAGCAAATTCAGGTGAATAGGGAGGGTGGGCCACGGGGATTATATGGTTTTTGGTCAGAAACTGCTGAACACTCAGCGCAGCGTGGGCAGGTGCTCTTTTAAATCATCCATCATGAAATGGGCAAACATCTTGAAAAAAATCTTTAAAAAAAAATTCACTGAAACCAAATGCAGCCTCTCACAGCAATGCTAGCTGGTACGCTGTTGTTGATGGATTCCTAGAACATTTACCTCGTGGGAGAAATCTGTACTACATGAGGCCTGCCCTTCAAAGGATAATTCCAGTTTTGGGGGGGTTCCCCCTCATACCAAATCCATCACTGCCAACATACTGAATGAGGAAAATTTGAAATCTTTCCTCCAAGATTTAAAATAAGGCAAAGGTGTCCACTTTTACCACTTTCATTCAAATTGCCCTTGTTTGTAGAATACATAATCTTATATGCCAAAAAAAGCTGTTAAAAGTGATAAATTTAGTAAAGTTGCAGGATCCAAAACCAACAAAAAAATCAGTGGTATTTCTATATATCAACACTGGGCAATCTGAAAAAGAAATAGGAAAGCAAGCTATTTACAACAGCTCCAAAAATACATAAAATATTTAGGAATAAATTTAACAACAACAACAACAACAAAAACCCAAAAGATCTATATAGTGAAAAATACAAGTATAAAACACTGGTGAAAGAAATTGAAGAGGGACTGGCCGGGCTCGGTGGCTCAGCCTGTAATCCCACACTTTGGGAGGCTGAGGTGAGTGGATTGCCTGAGCCCGCGGGTTCAAGACCCACCTGGGCAACTTGGCGAGACCTCATCTCTACAATAAAAAAATTTAAAAAAAAAAAAAAATAGCCTGGTGTGGTAGCACGCACCTGTAATTCCAGCTACTTGGAAGGCTGAGGCGGAAGGATCACCGGAGCCCAGTAGGTGGAAAGTATGCCATTGCACTCCAGTCTGGGAGACAGAGTGAGACTCCAACTCAAAAAAAAAGAAAGAAAGAAAGAAATTGAAGAGGATATAAAAAATGGAAAGATATCCTATGTTCATAGATTGGAAAAATTAATGTTGTTAACATGTCCATACTACAGAAATAATGGGGAAAAAATCTCAAAAATTGTATGGGACCACAAAGGATCTCGAATGGCCCTAACAACCTCAGAAAAAAGAACAAAACTGTAGGTATCAGACTACTGAATTCAAAATATACTGCAAAGCTGTGATAACAGAAACAGCATAGCACTGGCAGAAAAATAGACACTTAGACCAACAGAAAAGAAAAAATAACTCAGAAGTAAATTCATGTATTTACACCCAATTGATTTTTAACAAAGACTCCAAGAACATACAGCTGGGAAAGGACAGTCTCTTCAGTAAGTAGTGCTGAAAAATCTGGATCTCCACATGCAGAAGAATAAAACTAGACTCCTACTTCTCACCATACACAAAATCAGCTGAAATGGATTAAAAACTTAAGTGGAATATCTGAAAATATGAAACTACTAGAGGAAAACACTGGCTAAATGATTCAAGAAATTGGTTTGGGCAAAGATTTTTGTAGTAAGACCTAAACAGCACAGACAACAAAAGCAAATATGACAAATGAGATTCTATCAACCTAAAATGCTTTTGCACATCAAAGGAAACAATCAACAGGTGAAGAGATAACCTACAGAATGGGAGAAAATATTTACAAACTATTCAGCCAATGGATTAAGAACTAGAATATACTGGGAATGCAAACAACTTAACACAACAATAACATTTGATTTTTTTTTAAAAGGGCAAAGAATCTGAATGGACATTTATCAAAAGAAGATGTACAAATGGCCAGCTTGAATATGAAAAATGCTTAACATTACTAATCATCAAATAAATATTATGCAAATTAAAATCACAATGATAAAGCATCTCACCCCAGTAAAAATGGCTTGTTTCAAAAAGACAGAAAATAAATGTTTGCAAGGATATGGAAAAGGAGAATACTCATTCACTGTTGGTGAGAACGTAAATTAGTTAGCCACTATGGAAAACAGGATGGTGGTTTCTCAAAACACTTAAAATAGAAATACCATATGAACAGCAATTACACTGCTGGGAATATATCCAAAAGAAGGGAAATTAGTTTAGAAAGAAATACCTGCACTGCCATATATATTGAAGCACTAGTAAATATTGCCAAAATGTAGAATCAACCAATCAACAGATAATGGATTTTAAAATGTAGTACATATACATAATAGAATATTATTCAGCCATAAAAAAGAATGAAATCCTGTCATTTGCAGCAACACGGATAGAACTGGAGGTCATTATGTTACATGAAATAAACAAGGCACGGAAAGACAAACAGCATGTTCTCATTCTTTTATGGATACTAAAATAATTCGTCTCATGGAGGTAGTGGATAGAAGGGTGATTACCAGAGGCCAGAAAGGTAGGAGGGGGGGGTGTAGGGAGAGTTTGATTAAAAAGTACAAAAATACAGCTACATAGAAATAATAAGTTCTAATGTTTAGCAGCATCATCCAGCAGCTACAGTTAACAATAATTTATTGTATATTTCAAAATAGTTATAAGGGAAGATTTGGAATGTTCCCAATACAAATAAATGATAAATGTTTGAGGTGATAGATACTCTAATTATTCTGATTTGATCATTAAACACCGTATGCATGTATTATATCAAAATATCACTTGTACCCTGATTTCCTTCTCTTGCCTGATTGTTCTGGCTAGGAAGTCCAGCATTATGTTGAAAAGGAAGAGTGAGAGTGGGCCTCCTTATCATATTCCTGTTCTTAGGGGAAATGCTTTCAGTTTCTGCCCATTAAGCAAAATGTTAGCTTTCGGTTTATCATAGATGACTCTTACTGTTTTGAGGAATGTTCTTTCTATGCCCAGGTGCTTCAGGGTTTTTATCAAGAAGGGATGCTGCATTTTGGCAAATTCTTTTTCTGCATCTAATGATATAATCAAGTAGTTATTGGTTTTATTTCTGTTAACGTGCTGAATTATGTTTATAGTCTTGCAAATGTTGAACCAACACTGCATCTGGGAATGAAACACATGGTGGATGATCCTTGAGATGTGTTGTTGATCCTATTTACTAGAATCTTGTTGAGAATTCTTGCATCTATTTTCATCAAGGGAATGAACCTGTAACTCTCTTTCCTTATTTGACTTTTGTCAGGTTTGGGTATCAGGATGATGTTAGCTTCATAAAATGAGCTGGAGAAAATTCCATCGTTCTCAATTGCCTGGAATACTTTCAATAAGATTGGGATCAGCTCCTCCTTTTATGTCTTGTAGAATTCATCTGGGAAGCCGTCTGGTCTGGGACCATTTTTGGCGGGGAGGCTTCTTATGATTGAGTCGATTTCCTAGATTGTCATGGTCTGTTTAGAGTTTCAGTTTCTTCTTGTTTCAACCTTGGCAAGTTGTGTGACATCAGAAAGCATTCCAGTTCCTTTAGATTTTCTAGCTTATTAGCATACAGGTGTTCATAGTAATCTCTGATAGTCTTTTAAATTTCTTCAGGGTCACTTGTGACTTCAACTTTTTTTGTTTTGTTTCTAATTGTGTGTATTTGGACTTTCTTTTTTTTTAGTCGATCTGGCGAGGGGGTCAATCTTACTTATCCTTTCAAGGAACAAGCATTTTGTCTTATTGATTCTTTCTATGATATTTTTGTCTTTTAAATCCTGCAATTATGATTTTACCTTAGTGATCTGGATTTTTCTAGTGAAATTAAGATTTAGATGATCTTGTCTTTCCAATCTCTTAAGTGTGATGTTAGGCTATTCACTTCTGATCATTCTATTTTCTTGATACGTGCATGCAATGCTATGAATCTTCCTCTTAACACTGTTTTCATCACATTCCAGAGATTCTGATAATATGTGTCCTTGTGTTCATTTGTTTCCATGAATCTTTTTTATTTCTGTCTTGATATCCATATTGACCCAGAAGTCGTTTGGCAGCATGTTGTTTAGCATTCATGTCTTGGTATATTTGGGGAGGATCTTGTTGGTGGCAATATTTATTTTTATTCCACTGTGATCTGAGAAAATTCATGGTTTTATTTTGATCATTTGGTATCTGTTCACACTTGATTTATGTCTGAGAACGTGATCAATCTTGGAGTATGTTCCATGTGATCATGAGTAGAATGTATACTCTGTAGATATTGAGTGGAATGGTTCTGCAGATGTCTATTAAATCCCTTTGCTTGAGTGTCAAGTTAAGGTTCTGGATGTCCTTGTTTTTTTGCCTCAGTGATCTGTCTCTAAGGCTGTTAGTGGTGTATTTAGGTCTCCAACTATGATTGTGTGACTCTCTTAGTTTACTTAGTAGTTGTTTTATATAACCTGGCGCTCCTGTGTTGGGTACATACATGTTTAAGGTGGATATTTCTTGCTGGTGGATTGAGCCTTTTGTCATTATGTAGTGTCCTTCCATGGGAACATAGTAGATATTTAGGAAAAGTTTCTTGGATAAAGGATGGAAAAGTACACTTGTTTCTGTCTGGATTTATTGACATTCCAAATCATCCAGAGTTGATTTATAACTTTGATTTTCTTGATGGTATTCAGGAAATGTAAGTGCTTTTATCAAGAATTTCTTGTGTCCTTTCAGTTTTCATATTTCTTGTCATTTACCAGTTCACTGCGATATTAGCTCTTTTCAGGCATCAAAGTTCCAGATGTAGCTAATGTTACCTAAACCCGGTGGGACGAGTCAGTAGAAAATATTCAGTACATTTCCAAAGCCAATGCAATGGATTTTTCTTTCTGGAATTCTCTTAAATGTGTTCTCAAATATTTATTTGTGTGGCACAATATACGTATATATATTCATCAAGAGGATACTCTATAAGCATGCTTTTCTTGACCTAGATTTGTTGACCTCTGATTTTGTTGGCATTCCCCTGTGCCAAACTGCAACAGCATCAAGGGACTCTGTCTTTATTCCCTTTCTATACCCAGTTTGCTCAGGTCAAAGCACAGTGGTTTACACCAGTAGACATTCAGGATATAGAAACTGCATGACTGAATCAGTAAATTCTACTTGGATCGTGGCATATGTGGCTATCTTCATATAAATCTTCTAAGATAAAGTCTCCACTCCTATCACTGACTCAGATTTTTCAGTGTAATAATTTGTCATTTTGAATCAGTCTACTTAGGCTCTAGCCTGAATTGATTCCATCGATCCTTTCACATAACTTTGACTCATCTATAATTAATCAGAATAATAAATTGGTTAAATCCATGTATTTCTAATGCCATTAATCTCACACATCAGATAATTTGTGGTATGCCATGATTAGCAGAATAGCATAATTAGCACATTCTAGATATCTAGAGCATGATCTTGGGTTGAATTCTGTTAACCCTCCTTGCTTCATATCAGTAACTCCAATGGGAAATTAGAAAGGCTGTTGCTCACACATAAGAATTTTTCCTGTAGCTCTTTTCCTGAAAGCCATAGTGCAATAGAGAGTGTCTCTCCATATGCCTTCTAGTCACATCCCCCTTGTTAACTGATAAGTTTAAATCAACTTAACTAAAATGATAGTTGAAATAATTTAAATATATGGTGATTTTTCACTAAATGTTTTTATATATAATTACTATATATAATAACCCTGTGAAGTATTATAAAATTATTATATCTACTACACAATTAAGGCAAACTGCCTAGAACTAATATAATATAAGTTTCACTGTATTCCATAGGTCAAAGCCAAGACCAATTCCATAGACATATGACTTATGTGATTGCACCATGTTTTGTGCTTTAAAAGGCTCTGTGTTTGGTTTAATGTTTTGTTGATACCATCCTGAAATTCTTAATAATTTTTGAACAGGAAATTCACATTTTCATTTTGCACTGAACCACACAGATTATATGGTTGCTTTTGGTCAGAGAAAATCACAAGTCCAGTCCAGACTCTAGGGAAAAGGAAATAGAACATAGATTCCACCCTTTGGTGGGTGGGACAACATGTATGTTCAGGGAAGGAAGAAATGGTGGCCATCTTTGGAGAATATTTACCATGTCCCTCTTTTACTAATGCAGAAACTGAGGGGAGAGAGATTAGACAACTAGCTCAAAATCACATTATCAACCATTAATATAACAGATACAGCTCTGGTACTCACTAGATGCAAACTGCAGTACATAGTCCAGAGCACACTGGGAATGATAGAGTAGCTGGTGAATTTCCTGCTCTTGTACAATCACCAGGGGAGAATATTACTAAGTTAAGAATTCATTTAACCATAATGTATTTCCTTTCAGTATATTAGCACCCGGTTTAGTGCCTTGAGTTGGAATCTCCTTGCCAACTCTGATTTTCCAGACTCTAGCATCTAAAACCAGCCATTCGTCCTTCATCCTGCCTAGGCTAGTTTATGAGCTTTCTCTACTCTAGTTAGGAAAAATGAACATAAAAATAGAAAAAGCCTGAGCACTGGATCCAGGAAAGGGATGCTCTAAGACAAATCTCAAAAGATCCAAAGTATAGGAAAGTAAAGAGAGTCAAGATATAAAAATCGTTGATCATGAGACTGAAAATGAGACTCAACAGGTGGAAGGAATGAGAGTGGTTGGGGCAAGAGGCTCTAAGTTTGAGATATTGGAGAAATACAGCAAAGTTAAATAATTTATTGTTAAGTAACCAAATGGATTGACAGTCTGAGGAGTCATGAAGGCAGGTACCGGAATAATTTATACTACCAAGGTGATAACTGACTAAATGATATGGGATTTTTATTGTTTTAACTGTATGATGGTATTTCAACATTTTCTTTATGATTGCAAGTTACATTATTAATAAAGCTATGTCTTCTTTTTCTTTGTATTTCAGTGTTTGATATTTATAAGATTTTCATTTAAGTATTAATAATTTAAATGAGAAGGTCACACTTTCTAATCTGTAAGAACTATCATTTAATATCTGACAAAACTGATTACCATGCTCTTCCAGTGTTACTTTGACATTTGATGCAAAGATGCCATGTTAGATATAATGTGATGTCTAAGATGAAACCAAAAATCAATTTTTTGTCTAAAATCACTGGCATTCTTTAATGCTTCCTGTAGTCAGACACTGTAAACTTTAGATACATGTTCTCATTTAATGTTCACAGAAACTCTTCCTAGTAGATGAGATTATCAAAATTATACAGAGAAGAAAATTAATATTAGGTTACTTACTGAAATTTTCAGAGTCAGAAAGCAATAGAGTGATAGTCTATAAACCCTACTTTTACACTATATATATTTTTGGAGTTTTTTATTGATAGGAAGCAAGCTACCCCAAAACTTAGTGTCTTAAAGCAACAATGATTCATATGCTTACAATTCTTCAGGTTAGCTGTTTGGGGTTTTTTTTGTTTTTTGTTTTTTCTGGATTCATCTAGGCAGTTCTTTTGCCTGGGATTACCATTGTGACGGCAGTCATCTGGTGGCCCAACTGTGTTGGCATGGGTCAAGATGGTGTCAACTCTCATGTCCAAAGACTGCAACTGGCTTGTAGCTAGAACATGTTCTTTCAATCTCAAAGACTAGCCAAGATTTCAATACATAGCATCTAGGTTCCAAGAGGGAGAGATCAGATGTGACTTAGCTTTACAACTTTCTCAATATCACTTTCCCCATATTTTATTGGTCAAAACAAATAATAAGGCCAGCCTGAATTCCAGGGGTAAGAAATAGACTCAAACTCAAAAGGGGAAGAGCTACAAGGCATTTGTGGCCTTTTTAGTTTACCACAATTTCTACATTGACTAGAGAAATAAATTGGATGCCAGCTAATTCTCCCAGGGCTACCACATTGGGCTTCTGAGCCACTTTTTCTGGGCTGATGCTCTTTTGCCCCCTGTGCACAGTCTGAAAATAGAGAGTAGCCTAATTTCAAGTTCCAGATGCCTATACTTCCCCCAACACTAGAAGACTCTTGATGCTACACAAACTGCACAAGCACATGCAATAGTCCTAAATTCACTTTATTTTGTTTTTGTTTCTTGGTTTGTTTGGGAAATGTTTACATTTTATTTCAAAATAAATTATTTGCATTACATCTTTTTTTAAAAAAAAAACATTTAACAGAACCTGGCATAGCAGGCAGTCTAAATGTTGCTATGCATTTTCTTTCCCAAATATAATTTCTCTCGAATAAAAATGTGGTCACTAAGCCAGCAGCAGATAGATCTTGTTTGTTCCCATGTGCACAGTCACATTTATTCTGCTGCAATCATGCCTCGATTTAGCAATCTTTCTGGAAAAGCTTGAGCGCAGCCGTACCCACTCTTATTTTGTTACAGGCTGAAAACTCTATTGAGGATAATTTGTACACCCCAAAAATGACTACATAACAGGCATATGAATAGTTTTAAATGTCACCAATTGCAGAGAGGACTATCCTTGGGTTAAAACCAGTGCCTTGTTTGTGTTGATCACAGAATCTGTCATCTATAAAATGCCAGGATAAATGGCCACCACTGAAGCTAGTTTCTATTTTCCAAAAGAAGACACAACACAGGCCATGCACATGCTTACTGTCCTTCCACTGCTCTGCACATGAAGGTTGCCCCAATAGCATCCAGGGTTCCCAAACAGGATGTCCTTCCTTCTCCCCACTCTTCAACTGTGAATTCCTGCCAGCTGAGAATAAGTCACAGGTATGCACAGGAGCAGATCTCCTTCAGCTTCATGACAATGGGTGATCTCTGGGAAGCCAGAGGTTCAAGTTCAACAGGTCACCAGAGGCTCCATTTCAATGTGCCTTAAATATTATCATTTTTCTATGGATTCTGCAGAATGTGAAAAAAGTTCAAAATCACTGATCTAGTCTAGTCTCATTGACATAGAAGTGGACTTTCCTGATTATATTTTAAGAGATGTTGCAATTTTAAGCAATGAAATCTTCTTGCGGCCATACTAGAGGAAGAAAAATATATTCTCGATGTCCTGAGAAACAAAACTGAAACATTGAAGTTCATCTTTTCCTTTCATGTTCAGAGTTCAAATTTGTCTTTAAGTAAGCACATGTATATCTATCTGTATGGCTGTGCATTTGTGTATGTATGTACCTATATATGTATGTGTATGTACACAAATATATATATGTATATATATATATATTTATAATGAAAAGATGATTATACTAAATATACTCACTTTGACTTTATTTTTTCTTAATATGTCTTGGATGCTGTCTTAGTTCATTCAGGCTGCTATAACAAAATACTATAGACTGGGTGGCTTATAAACAACAGAAATTCATCCTACCCAAGACAATCTACAGATTTAATGCAATACTTTTAAAGTTACCAGCATCATTCTTCTCAGACCTGGAAATGACAGTACAGATAGCCAACAGAATCCTCAACAAAAGAAACAAAGTGGGAGGTATCACACTTCCATACTTTATAAGGCTACACTTCCACACCTTATAAGCCTACAATAATCAAAACAGCCTGGTATTGGTACAAGAACAGGAATACAGACCAACAGAACAGGATACAGATTCCAGAAGAAAAACCTAAATTTCTCAATCAACTCATTTTCGACAAAGCCTCCAACAACAACTAGTGGGAAAAGGAGAACTTATTCAGTAAATGGTGCTGGGAGAACTGGCTGACCATATGTAGAAAATTAAAACAAGACTCCTACCTGTCACCATACACAAAAATCAACTCTAAATGGATCAAAGACCTAAATGTAAAACTTCAAACTATAAGAACCTTAGAAAATGCAGGTGATACCCTTAAGGAAACTGGAACTGACATCCAATTCCTGAACAAAACCCGAAACCCACAGGCCATAAGAGATAAGATAGACAAGTGGGACCTTATTAAACTGACAAGCTTCTGCAAAGCCAAAGAAATCATCAAGAGAACAGAGAGACAGTCCACAGACTGGGAAAAATATTTGCCAACTGTATGTCTGACTAAGGCCTAATACCTAGGATCTACAAGGAACTCAAATGTGCCAAAAAGAAAAAAACAAACAGCCCCATTGCAAAGTGGGCAAAAGATATGAATAGACAGTTCTCAAAAGAAGACGTACAAGCATCCAACAGATACATGAAAAAATGCTCAGCCTCACTAATCATCAAATAAATGCAAATTAAAATCATACTTAGATACCATCTAACTCCAGTCAGGATGGCCATCATCAATAACTCAAAAAACAACAGATGCTGGAGAGGATGTGGGTGAAAGGTAACACTCTACATTGGAAAGTAGAAGAAAATGAGTGAGAGTGTAAACTAGCACGACCTCTGTGAAAAACACTTTGGCAATTTCTAAAAGATCTAAAACATGACCTTCCATATGACCCCTCAATCTCCCTTTTTGGAATACACCCGGAGGAACTCAAATCACTTTGCAAAAAAGGTACCTGCACACACCTGTTTATTGTAGCATTATTCACAATAGCAAAAATATAGAAGCAACCATGCTGCCCATTGAAAGAGGACAGGATATTTTTTTAAAGTGGTACATATACACGATGGAATATTACACAGTCATAAAGAAGGAAAAAATTATGAATTTCATAGCAACTTAGATGAACTTCGAGTCTATAATACTGAGCGATCTATCACAGAAACAAAGAACTGAGTAACACATGTTCTCACTCATAGGGGGCCTTAAACAATTATCATAATATATAAGAAAGGGATTGGCAGTAGTGAAAAACAGTCAGAGGAAGGAGGGTATACCTCATCAACATGGGTACCTGTTGACCATTTGTATATCTAACCCTGAATTATACCCCACATTTAAAAAAAAAAAAAAAAACAGAAATTTATTTCTCAAAATTCTGAAAGGTGAGAAGTCCAAGATCAAAATGTGGGCAGTTTCTGTGTCTAGTGAGGGCCGTCTTCCTCATAAACAGTCATCTTGTCTTCTCACGTAAACCTCACATGAAGTAAAGATAAGAAATCTCTCTCAGGACCCTATTATAAGGGCACTAATACCATCATGGTCTAATCCCACTCCCCACCCCCAAAGGCCCGACTTCTAATGTGACTTGGAAGGTAATAATTTCAACACACGAATTTTGGAAGGACAGACACATTCAGACCATAGCAGATGCCTTTCCATGTTAGTATAAATAAGTCTTCTCCATTCTTTTAGAAGTGTATTATTTATGTAATCATAAACATTTAATTTACATGACCATAAAAATTAGTTTCATATGAATAAACACTCATTTTTATTTTTATTTCATTTTATATTTTTTGAGTTGGAGTTTCACCCCATCACCCAGGCTGGAGTGCAGTGGCACACTCACAGCCACTCCAGTGTTGACCTGCTGGGCTCCGGTGACCCTTCCACCTCAGACTTTCAAGTGGCCAGAACTACAGGCGCACACTACCATGCCCAGCTAATTTTTTGTTTTACCGAAGACATGAGGTCTCGCCAATTTGCAGGGTATGGTCTCAAACCCGCGGGCTCAGACAATTCACTCGCCCTGGCCTTTCAAAGTGCTGAGATTACAGGCTGAGCCACCGAGAACGGCCTAAGCATTCATTTTTTTTAAAAGTGTTGTGCTGTTATCAACGATATTACCCAGAATCCACACAATTTAGGGTAAAAGTTAAATGTCTGGAACCATGTATTCATCCAGATGGCTTCATTCTAATAACCTGTCTTTACTAGCAGCTAGATAAATGACCTGGGGAAAGATACTTTACCTCTGCTTCCTTACCTTTCCCATGTGCAAAATTGTGAGAGAAATTGTGCCTAGCTGAATTAAATGGGATATTTAGTGCTCAAAGCAGAATCTGGAACATTGTAAGTACTCAACAAATGCTAGCTATTTTTAAGTCATTGTGTACCTGCTTCAACATATTTGCAGGATAAAATAATTCTACCTTTAAAATTACCATGTCAAGTTTTGAAGGAAATTTCAAATTGCTCTTGAAAATTGTTATTGTGCTTGTTTTTAAAAACTATTTCAATTTATTTAACTACTAAATTTTTGCTGAATGTGATTAGTAATTTATTTTCATTTTAATTAATTTATGTTAATTTGGATAACGTTTTAATTTTTAAAGTGCTTGAATATATTTATATCTTTACTCATGGTTTGTTTTTCTTTTTGTGTAACTTGCTATTTCATGACTTTGGCTTACTTTTCTATTGAGTTCTTTATTGCTATCTTATTAATTTGAAAGTGCTCTGTATCAAGAATAAAAAGGAGCTTATTCAAACGGATCTTTTGGAAATACCCAGAAAAGCTTTTATCTTATCTTTAATTATACTTTTAAAAAAATAGTTTTGTTTTTATCTTTTGTTTCTAGAGTCAGTGGTGTGTTAAAATCTTTCTCTCTTTTTTGTTGATCCTGTTTTATTAGTATTTTTATCTTAAATTTTGATTATTTTTGACCTTAGGAAACCGATGTAGGTAGTGAGGCAGAAGGTGTGTGTAGGTGTGCTACTTAAGGAAGAATGACTACAGAAGGTATTGCTGATGGTGTGACATTTAAGCTGAGAACCGCTGGATGGAAATGAGCTTGCCATGTATAGAGATAGAGGAAACAGGATAACCAAGGACCTCAAAGATCTTTTCTGCCTGAGCAATATAAATATGGCCAGCATGCCGAGCAGACTGTGTGTATATAGAAAAATGGGCAAGTACCAGCTTTAAAAGAAGCCTCACTCACCACAGTTTCCATACCTGGACTATTACAGTGGCTTTTATCACAAGTGGCCCACAGTCAGATATGAACTCAGGGACCTGTTAGTATAGAGAGCATTGTCTGTGACCATGAATGTAATTGACTTAGTAATTGGAGTCAAGGGAAGTGTGAAGCAAGTTTTCTTGATTTTTCGAAATGAGAGACTATTTTTCCCAGTAAAGGCAATAAGAGGGATTTCATATCAAATAACTCCATGAGAAATAATTTACAATGCCAAAAATGGGCTACACATACTAGCATATATAGGTAAACTCTCCAAAACAACTTTTGTTAACAAGTGCATTATAAAAATGTACTATGCAAACTAGCATAATTGAATAATTCTAAGAAATATAAAAACAATAATCCTTTCTGGTAGAAAGGTAAATAGCATTGTATGATGAGAACCACTCTGAAGTATGTAGCTGTACATAATTTTCATGTGTTTGACAAGGTGTGAATGTGAATGTGTATGAGAGTATGTGCTTGAGTGTGCATATGTAGGAGCCTGTGCTCTGTAGAAACCATAGCACAGCTTGTACAAGGTCTCACTCTCTGTTTTCTAGCTCCTGCACTCTATCAGTCATAGGTTCTCTTCACAGTGTACAGCAGATACCACTCATCAGGCTGGAATCCAGGAATGAATTGGTTTAATTAAGGTGAGAACATTGTGTGCAATAATCATGCTCAAGCTCTTAAATCAAAGGACTAACCACCATACTCTTTCGATTTTAAAACAGTATATCCTCCAAGAACAGTTGCTAAACATAGACAACACATCAGTGAGGGAAAAGAGTAAATCCCTGCCCAGACTGCACTGGGAGTGGTAAGTTGCATTGTTCCAAATGAAATTTTTCCAGAAACACAACAGGACCTCTGAAACTGGTTTCCCGACCTCCCAGGGAAGACTACCCCTTTTGATGAAATCTGTTTTGAGCAAAATCTCTAGAGCCTTGCTGAGGGTAAACTTGGAACTCAAGAAGATGGGCAGTCAGTTAAGGCAGGAATTAGGAAATGTGTGATATACCCACCCACACGTTGAGTTCTAAATGGACTGGCCAGACAAGTTGAATAACACAAGTCACGTAAGGACTGTTTTCTTAGCTGTTTGTTTATTTGCAATATTGTATATTTAGGGTGAAAATCTGCCAAGTAATGAGGACCACATAGAAACACATAGCAAATATTACCCTAAAAATTAAGGATATTAACATCTTGATTTTTCTCATTATCTGCTACTATAAAAGCGTGATACCATATACTATTTCTTAAAAATTTTTCCTCATCTGGAAACAGTCTTCACTAGCTTCCTAGTCCCAGACTGGGCTATCTTAGAGTCCTTGGCCTCTGTGGTTAGGATGGGACACACAGTCCTATCTGTACCAGCCCAAGTCCTTGACCCTGGATCTATGGGAAAGGGGCAGTGAGACATTTGAAATATGAAACCAAGACTATCAGAAGCTGATTTCCCTCTGCTCTTGGGGGACACTTCTACTGGAGAAGCAAATGAGACCCTCACAGAGCAAATAAGAGAATCTAAAGATAAAAGAAGAGAAGGAGAATTATTGTAAACTCCAGTCTTGGTACAGGGCATTCCTGAGGTCATCTGCAACCTTCCAATGTCAGTTATAAGAACAGATAATTGTACTATTTTATCTGCTTATTTCCTTGAGTTTTCCTGAAAACGGAGCCTGAGACAAGTGTTCCCACGTAGTTGAATTGGGAAATAATCCCAAGGAGCAGGAAAGTAGAACAGGAGGAGAAGTGGAGAAGGAGAAAAAGGGCAAAACTAGGGCAAATAATGAAGCTGACCTCCACTACAGGAGACAACTTATGCTTAAGCCTGCTGGAACCTTCTGCATCACCTTATTGTTTTGCCAAAATGTCCACCTTCTTAGCAGAAAGAAGGAAGTATTTATCCATGGGCTTCATCTTCCATTGGTCAAGGGGTGGTCCCACTAGGCATTAACTCCCTTGCACTCCCTGTTGCACATGCCAGAGTGTAGACGTGGGCAACCTTCACTGTAGAGTCAGAGATTTGGGGCTAGGAGTGAGCATGCAGGTCAGCAGAGGCAAGGCACCTTTTGTGTGCACCTGGTGAACTCACCAGGCTCATGAGGACTGAAGTAAGGGTATGGATGAAGAATTTTGAAGTGACTCACAAAAGGTGCCTGATAACATTTGCAAAACTAGGAGTACTGGCCAATGCACTATGTGAACTCTTAGTTATTGGCCACAGAATTGGAACTAAAATAATTTAGCTTTTATCAAAAGCTGAACACAGGCAGAATGAATGAACTTCTGGTCTGGTATGTTACTGTGTCTTAAGGTCCTTAAAACATGTCTCTCTTGACTACAGTTTCTTACAGAGAAAGCAGACCCTTGTACCCACTCCTGTAAGAGATAGGTGGTCTAGCTATTTTCTTGTGCCCGATTATACTCTCTGCCTGCTAAGAATCAGATCTTGAAGAAAAAAGAGAAATTACCAAAAAAGGGGGGGGAGGTGATTAAGCCATGTGCTTTTCCTTAAAAAAAAAAAATTCCACCTCATATTGCCATTTTTAAAAATTTTTAATTGGGAAATTTAGAGTTAGGAAACTATATTCTTTGTAAAACAAACTTGCCATTCTTTTAATATTAATGAATCACTTTATAAGCATGGTAAGAATTCAGGTAAAAATGACATTTTAATACCTTATTTATATTTGATGCTAATTTACATTAAATTAGTTTAACAGTCATGGTTCCAAGCCAATCAGAACTTTTCCAGCTATTAAGAATCTCAGTAATATCTTTAAAAATAATACATACATAGGCATTATATATGCATGCTTATGTGTATAGACACCCATGCAAAATATATTTATATGTTTACATGTAAGTTTGTTTGTGTATATATAAAATATATGCAATAGAAATCAAATCTCTTATCAGCCTTTGACAATAAACAAAGACAAATTTCAATAGACATCATCTTGATTTTTACAAACTGGGCCCTTCAGTACATATGACAGCTGTAGCTGAGAGTCCCATTCCCCAGAAACTACTACATAGCTTTGGCCCATACTTTGCTTTTCAGTATTGTTTTATTTTTCAGAATAATTCTATTCTGTGGCCTTTGCTTCTATGGACAGCTGAGAACATGATTCTTCTCACTTGGTATAACTCTCTACACTGGAGATATTATGCCAACTGCTCTCATGCTCATGGGAAGGAACCCTATTACTTTGTCCTAAAAACATGCATGCATTGGGCAAGCTTTTCCCTCAGTTCTCTATAGGACATGGCTTTTATTTTGAAATTATGGAAAGTTCAGGAACGTCAGAAAGCAAATTCCATTCAGAGAACAATTTCTTCCATTTTCATTTAATATATACCTTGGAGATCTTTCACAATTAACTTATTAAAATTGACTTCATTACTTTCTAATTATTGCATAGATATGGGACATAGTTGTACCATAATCTCAAAATTGCACACAAGGAGCGACTTCACTCTTTTAAAAACCACTGCTGTGCCACTCAATCGAATGGCATCATTATAACTGATTCAATTTGTCACATAATGATAGACACTAGATTAATTGTGCAAACTAGATGATGGACAGCCGATTATTATTGCAAACAGTCTGTGTGAGGGCAATTACACACTCAGTCCGCCTTCACTGGCTCTGTTCATAGGGGTCATAATCCCAAAGTGGTAAGTGGTAGCTGCTTGTCTTAGTCTGTTTGTGCTGCTATAACAAAATACTTGAGACTAGCTTATTTACAAAGAACAGAAATGTATTCTCTCACAGAGATAAATTTATTCTCTCTGGATGCTGGGAACATCAAGGTCAAGGCACCAGCATCTGGTGAGAGTCTGCTTACTATGGTGGAAGGTGGAAGGGCAAGAGAAAATAAAGGCTGTGTCCTCACATGGCAGAAGGGTAGGAGAGAACCTACTCCAACAGGCTCTTTATATAGTGGCATTAAGCCCCTCATGAGGGCAGAATACTCATGACCTACATACCTCCCATTAGGCCCCACCTCCTGACACTGTTGCATTAAGGATCAAGTTTCCAACATATGAATGTTGGGGAACATATTCAGACCCCAGCAGTCCTGGACTCTTTCTTTTCTAAGTCACATGAAGTTACCAAATGCACACCACAGCCTCCCCCACTCACGTGGATCAGCAAACTCCCTTTGTTCAGAAGCCGTACTGAATTCCACATTAGTGCTCTAGGTTTCCATCTTTTACTAGATATCAGGCATTAATTTCTCACTCTCTTAACACTTTATATATAAGATTCTGTTTAAGGTTTTGCATGGCTTTTTATTTTTTGTCATAGGATATGATTGAATTAGTTAGTTCACCATTATCATGTCCACAAACTTTTTAAAAGTGTCTTCTAAATACTCTGTCTCTGGTACACAGAAAATAATTGTGATTTTCCTTGTAATCCAAGTGGAAAGTTTTTTTGTTTTGTTTTGTTTTTGTTTTTAATAATTAGTGAGTTAAGCCCATTGATATATGCTAACAGGCCATTGATCATGAAAATAAACATTTTAATTTTTACTTGTTTCTATATTCTGTGTATACATTACATTACCTTTATGTATTATCTTTCTTTTTCAGTTTTATTCCTTTTAATATGTAGAAGGATTTGCAATTTTTGTTATTGATGTAGGTACATTTTAAAATTTTATTTTATTTATTATCATCATTGTCTTCATTATTAATCCAATAGCTACTGGTTTCTGAATACAAGCAACAATAAAATTAACTTATGTATGTATTGTACTTCCTCTCCTTCCTCTTCCAACCAATGTTCATCAATATGACTCAACTTTGTATTGCTAAAGATGCTTATATTTCTAGTCTTTGATTTATCATTTACCAACTTATTTTTAGATTTGTTTTTTATCACTATACATCTTGCAGATTTTAAAATATATGAAAAATTGGTATTGAAAGTTTCATGCAAATATATTTGATAATTCTTTTAAAAAATTTTAAAAATAACTGAAAGAAATGATAGAAAAATCTAAGTAATCTTGTATCTATTGAAAACATTGAACTTTGTTTTTACCACTTGTAAGTAGGGCATTTAATTCCCATCTAATAAAAAACAAGGACATTCACACATTGACATGATTCTCCCACTTGCCCTTCTTGTTATTTGTGAGAAGTTAGCTTTAGTCTAATCATCACTGAAAGGTTTCCCTTTACCTATGATACTCTAGCTTTTTTTAAATGTGTTTAGGTGTGGGCAACTTTTTGTTTATCCTGCTTGAAATTTATGTGTCTAAGATCTGCAGCTTGATCCTTTTAAACTGGAAAAGTGTTAGTTCTTAGTTCTTCAAATATTGCTTCCTTCTTATCCTGTCTCTGATCTCCCTTTGGAATTTGAGTTTCTTCTATATTCCTTGTGTACTTGATATCTTTTATTTTCTAATCTATATTTAACTTGACTCTCTTTGTCTTTTATTATTTATATTATAATTTCAATTATACATATTTTCTCTTTGGTTCTTTATTTAAACACGCAATGTTTTTAAAAAATAATCTTTTTATGCTGATATTCTAACTTGGCTTTCACCTTCTGAACTTGGTAAATATAATTACCCAACAAAAAAATAAAGATCAAAAGATAAATGAGGAGACACAATGCTATGTGTGATAGTCAACAAAAAGAAGACTCTAAAATATTGTCCTGGAAATTATAACCAGTATAACAAGTTAAGAAAAAAAGAAACAAGTGGCATAAATATTAAAAAGAAAGACACAAATGTTGCTTTCAGAAAAGATATGATTCTATACATAGAAAACTCTGAAATCCTCATACATTTGTTTTTATTATTATACATTCTACATAGATTTGAAAATATAATAAAAACATTATTAGAGGATTTATGCAAATACATTTGACTTTCTTTTCGAAAGAGCACCCTTATAAAAACTACTAAAAGAAATGATAGAAAAATCTAAGTAACCTTATATCTATTTAAAACATTAAATTTGTTATAATATGACATATTCCAAAATTGGAAAATTTTAGACCCAGATACATCACAGGTAAGTTCTATCAATTATCTAAAGAAGAAATGAAAACCAGCCTTACACAATCTCTTTTAAGAAATGAAGGAGAAGGAAACGTTTCCAAAACTTATTTAATTAGGATTACAGTCTTGAAACTAAAATCTGACAAAGAGATTGCAAAACAAAGACCAAAATTCAATATTACTCATGATTATAAACACAAAGTTTATTAAGGAAGTATTGCCAGGTTTGCCTGACAGTATATGAAAAGTATACTACTTCCAAAGAAAAACAGAAACACAAAAAGAACCTAGAAGGCTCAGAGTAATGAAAATGCCTAATTTAATAAGGTAAATGTAAGTGCAAACATGTTAGTATTTATTCTAAATATGAGTAGTGAAATAATCTAGATTATTAAAAGCATATAATATTATGAAAAGAAACTTTATTTCTTTAAAAAAATTTTATAGTCTCTTTTTAAAATTTCATTTTATTTTATTTTAAAGATGTGGGGTACAATTCAGGATTAGGCATACAAGTGATCATTGTATGGGTAAAGTTTGGCCATAGTTCTCCTGGTTTGAGATCCGGTACCCTTACTGATATTGTGTGCCCCTCTCCTGCCCTGGAAGTTTCCTACAGCCGCCAATCCCTTTCTTATAGTTTTATGAAAAATGTTTAGGGTCCACTTATGAATGAGAACATGTGGCACTCAGTTATTTGTTTCTGTAGTAGATCACTGAATATGATAGACTCTAAATCCATCCAAATTGCTGTGAAGTCCATAAGTTTGTCCTTCTTTATGGCTGTGTAATATTCCATCATGTCTATGTACCACATTTTTTCATCCTGTAGAAAATAAATTTCTAAAACATAAGTTAGAAAAAGATTGATATTAAAAGAAATCAAAATATATACTTACTCCTGTCTTTGCAACAAGTAAAAGCTGAAACTCAGTGACTGTGGGCACACTGAAGAAACAGAGTCAAAGGGCCAACTGATGTTCTGAAATCCAGAGAGTCATAGCTGAGATAGCTCCAGCAACTACTAGAGCCATAAATGGGTAAAAAGTTTTAAATGGTAATGTTGACAATTTTTGGAGGCTGAGTGTGGACCAGAATGAGAGTGAGAAACTTCTGGACCTGTAATCAATCTAATATGCTTTTTTTAAAAAGAATTTTCCCTTTTATTTATTTATTTTTATTTTTAAAATGTGAGGTACAATTCAGGGTTAGGTATACAAATGTTCATTATGCAGGTACCCTTGTTAATGAGGTGTGCCTCCCCTCCCCAGGCAGATTCCCACTACTTCTAATCCCGCTACCTGCTCCCATCCTGGCAGTTTCCCACTAATGCCAATCATTTTCTTATAGTATTACCATAATTGTTCAAGGTCTGCTTATGAGGGAGAAAATGTGATACTCAGTTATTTGCTTCTGTGAAAGATCACTCAGTATTATAGACTCTAAATCCATCCAGATTGCTGTGAAGTTCCCAATTTAGTTCTTCTTTATGGCTGTGTAATATTCCATCATGTATATGTACCACATTTTTTATATCCAGTCTTTTTGGATGGGCAGTACTGTTGGTTCCATGTTCTTACTACTGTGAACAGTGCTGCGATAAACATACATGTGTAGGCTTCTTTTTTATAGAGTGATTTGAGTTCTTACAGGTATATTCCCAGTAGGAGGATTGCGGGGTCATATGGAAGGTCGATTTTTAGATCTTTAAGGAATGCCCACACTGTTTTCCACAGAGGTTGTACTAGTTTACATTCCCACCAACAGTGTAGAAGTGTTCCCTTTTTGCTGCATCCTCTCCAGCATCTTTTGTTTTTTGAATTATTGATGATGGCCCTCATGACTGGAGTTGGGTAGTATCTCAGTGTAGTTTTAATTTGCATTTCTTTGATGACTAGTGAGGGGCTGAGCAATTTTTCATGTATCTGTTAGTTGCTCCTATGTCTTCTTTTGAGAACTGTCTATTCATATCTTTTGCTCACTTTGCAATGGGGCTGTTTTTTGTGTGTTTTTTTTTTTCTTTTCAGTACATTTGAGTTCCTTGTAGATCCTAGATGTTAGGTCTTAGTCAGACATACAGTTGGAAAATATTTTTTCCCAGTCTGTGGGCTGTTTCCCTGTTCTCTTGATGGTTTCTTTGGCTTTGCAGAAGCTTGTCAGTTTGATTAGGTCCTATTTGTCTATCTTATCTCTTATGACATGAGTGCTTGGGGTTTTGATCAGAAATTGGTTGCCAGTTCCAATTTCCATAAGGGTATCTCCTGCATTTTCTAAGGTACTTAGAGTTTGAGGTTTTTCATTTAGGTCTTTGATCCATTTAGAGTTTATCTTTGTGTACTGTGATAGGTAGGGATCTTGTTTTAATCTTCTGGATGCAGTCAGCCAGTTCTCCCAGCACCATTTACTGAATAGCTTCTCTTGTCCCCAGTCGGTGGTGGAGGCTTTGTCGAAGATGAATTAGTTGAGAAATTGAGGTTTTGCTTCTGGAATCTCTGTCCTGTTACATTGGTCTATATTCCTGTTCTTGTGCCACTACCACACTGTTTTTATTATTGTAGCTTTACAATAGAGTCTAAAGTGTGGGAGTATGATATACCTCCTGCTTTTTTTTTGGCTGAGAATGTTTTTGGCTATTCATGGTCATTTATATTTCCATATGAATTCCTGTATTGTCGTTTCCAGATCTGAGAAGAATGCTGCTGGCAATTTAATGGGTATTGCGTTAAATCTGTAGATTGCCTTGGGTAGGATGGACATCTTAATAATGTTGTTTCTTCCAATCCATGAGTATGGAATATTTTTTCCATTTATTTCTGTCATCTTTGATTTCTTTGAGCAGTGTTTCATAGTTTTCATTGTAACAGTCTTTCACATCTTTGGTTAGGAAGATTCCAAGATATTTGATTTTTTGTGTGTGGCTATTGTGAATGGGATTGTGCTTCTTATTTGGATTTCTCTTTGTTTGTTGGTGGTGTATAGAAATGCGACTGTCTTTTGCACATTGATTTTATACACTGAAACTTTGCCAAAGTCCTTTATCAGTGCAAGGTGGTTTTTGACAGATTCTCTTGAGTTTTCGAGGTACAGATTTTCTTGGGTTTTCGAGGTATAGAATCTGCAAAGAGGGATAACTTGACTTCCTCATTTCTTATTTGGATACTGCTGATCTCCTTCTCTTGTCTGATTGCTCTAGCTAGGACTTCCAGAACTATGTTGAAAAGGAGGGGGTGAGAGTGGGCATCCATGTCTGGTTCCTATTTTCAGGGGAAATGGTTCCAATTTCTGTCTGTTTAGCAGTGCGCTTGCTGTGGGTTTCTCATAGATGGCTCTTACTATTTTGAGATATGTTCCATTTATGTCTAGATGTTCATGGGGTTTTATCAAGAAGGGGTGCTGAATTTTCCACATCTAATGATATAATCATGTGGTTTTTGTTTTTACATCTGTTTATGTATTTAATTACGCTTATGGTCTTACAAATGTTGAACCAGCACTGCAACCCAGGGATGAAGCCTATTTAGTCGTGGTGGGTGATTCTTGAGATGTGTTGTTGAATATGATTTGCTAGGATCTTTTTGAGAATTTAAGCATCAATTTTCATCAAGGATATTGGCCTGTAGTTCTCCTTCTTTGTTGGATCTTTACCTGGCTTGGGTATCAATGTGATGTTAGCTTCGTAAAATGATTTGGTAAGAGTTCCATCTTTCTCGATTGCATGGAATACTATCAGTAGGATTGGTATCAGTTCCTCCTTGTATTTTTTGTAAGATTCTGCTGGAAAAGCCACCTGGCCCCAGGCTTTTTTTTTTGTAGGTGATTTTCTTATGACATAGTCAATTTCCTGGATTGTGATTGGTATCTTTAGGATCTCGATTTCTTCTTGTTTCAACTTGGGGAGTTTGTGTGATATCAGAAAGTCCTCCATTTCCTTTAGGTTTTCAAGTTTGTTTCTATATAAGTGTACATAGTAGTCTCTGATAATCTTTTGTATTTCTTTGGGGGTGTTGTGATTTGACCTTTTGCATTTCTGATTGTGTTTATTTGGGCTTTTTCTCTTTTTCTCTTGGTCAGTCTGGCTAGGAAACCATCAATCTTGTTTATCCTTTCAAAGAACCAATTTTTTGTTTCATTGATATTTTGTATTATCTTTTTGTCTTCTATGTCCCTAATTTTGGCTTTTGTTTTGGTGATCTGGATTCTTCTGCTGAAGTTAGGGTTTTGGCGGTCTTGCTTTTCCAGCTTCATAGGTGATTTGTTAGGCTGTTAACTTGAGATCTTTCCATTTTCTTCATGTGTGTTTGTAGAGATATGAATACCCCTCTTAGTACTGTTTTCATGGCATCCCAGAGGTTTTGGAAGATGTTTTCAGGTACCTTTTAATCTGTTTTGATTTCCACATTGACCCAGGAGTTGCTTAGCATCATGCTGTTTAGTGTACAAGTCTTTGTGGAGTTTGGGGGAACTTTGTTGGTGTTGATATTTATTTTTATTCCACTATGGTCTGAGAGGGTGCATGGCAGGATTTTAACCTTGTGAAATTTGTTTATGCTTGATTTATGACTGAGGATGTGGTCAATCTTAGAATATGTTCCATGTGGTGATGAGTAGAATGTATATTCTATGGTTGTTGGGTGGAGTATTCTGTAGGTAACAATTAAATCCATTTGGACTCATGTTACATTGAGATTCTGGACCTCCTTGTTGATTTTTTGTCTTGATGATCTGTCTAGGGGTATTTAAGTCCCTAGCTATGATAGTGTTAAGAGTCAATATCTTTTTTAAGTTTACCTAGAAGCTGCTTTCTGAAAGTTGGTGCTCCTATGTTGGGTGCATATAAATGTTTAGGATTGGTATTTCTAGTTGATGAATTGAATTGTTTATCATTATGTAGTGACCTTCCATATCTTTTTAAATTTTTGATAGCTTAAAGGGTACATTCTCTGATATTAAGATTGTGACTTCTGCTTTCTTTTGTGTTCCATTCACCTGAAATTTTGCTTCCCATCCTCTTACTTCTAGTCTCTGAGTGTTCTTTCTGGTGAGAAGAGTTTCCTGGAGACAATATATTGCTGCCTCATGATATTTTTTATCCATTCTGCCATTCTATGTCTTTTCAGTGGTGCATTTAGTCCATTCACATTCAGACTAATTATTGAAAAGTGAGAGTTTATTCCTGTCATGAGGTTCTTATCGAGCTTGTAGTGGTTGTTTTTGTTGCTGCTGTTTGTTTTCTTTTTTCTTATTTTTGGGTTGATTTATGTGGGTTTTCAATCTTTTTCCTGCATTCTTGTGAAGGGTGTTGTAGTTCTTTTTTTCCTCCTGTGTTTAATACTTTCTTAAGTGTTTCTTGTAGAGCTGGTCTAGAAGTAGCATAAGCTCTTAGGGATTGAATGTCTGGGAAAGATTTTAATTCTCCATAAGAGATGAAGTTTAGCTTCGCTGGGTAGATAATTCTTGATTGAAATTGTTTATCCTTGAGAACTTTGAACATTGGACTCCATTCTCTCCTTGCCTGAAATGCTTCTGTGGATAAGTCTGCTGCTATTCTAATTGGTCTTCCCCTGTAGGTAGTCTGACCTTTTTCTCTTGCTGCCTTTAGGATTTTTTTCTTTTATACCTACATTATGTAGGTGAATTACTATGTGTCTAAGAGTTGGTCTACTTATTTGTTATCTTGCAGGGGTTCTCTGAATCTCTTGTGTTTGAATGGTTGCATCTCTCATGAGATGAGGGAAGTGTTCTTGGATAATTTCATGGAATGTTTATTCCAGGGTGGTCTCTGTCTCTCTTTCTGCCTCAGGAAGTCCAATTAATCCTAGGTTTGGCCTCTTGAAATAATCACTCATCTCTAGAAGGTTTTGCTCTTTTTAAGCTTATTTTCTATGTTTTTGACAGTTTGGGTTAGTTCCATATTTTGGTCCTCAAGCTCTGAGATTCTTTCTTCTGCTTGGCTAACTCTGCTTTCCATGCTTATCAGTTTGTTATTTATTTCATTCACTGTATTCTTTATTGCTGTTATCTCAATTATCAAATCCCTCATTCTTTCCTCTTGCCTCCCCTCAATTCTGTTTATTCTCTCTATTAGTGCATTTATATCTGAGTTTGTGGTTTGAGACCAGTCCTTCTGGGGGTTCTTCATTGTTTGCATTCCGAAGTCTGTATTTTCAGTGTCTGACCTCCCAGAGATCTGTGTTATACCCATATTCTTCTTCTGCTTTTTCTTCATTTGTGTAGATTTTTCTCCTTCCTTTTTTTCCCATCTTCTTTAATTCTGTTGCTCAGGGATGGGGGGGTAGCTTTACTTCTGTTTGCTCAATCTCCTATTCTTCCTTTTATGGTTCCTCTAGCTTTGTTCAATTCTGAAACTGGACTGTAGTGAGAGGCTGTACTTTTTGCAGTTTTGAGATTTAATTGAGGGGGTAGCTGTGATTCAGAATCTATCTGCAGATCCCAATATCCATTGACAGGCGTCTGGGCTAACGGAAACCCACTCCCCACTGCCTTATGATCTGTCCATGCAATGGTGGTACAGGCTTGCTCTCTGAAAGCAAAATGAGGTAAGAAAAGGAAAAGAGTGGAAAAAGGAAGTGGGGGTGAGAGGAAGGTGGAGAGAGTGAAGTAAGAGGGAAAACAGACAGATGTACCAACTAACAAATGAAGAGAGACACAAAGACAGAAGAGAGTTAAAAAAATAATAATAACTAAATCATACAATCATACAAACACAAAAACTGAACAAAAAAAATCCCCTATGGATGTACTCTCCCTCAAAAATACCCATACACAGACAGGAAGTCTAAAAAAACAGTAATTGGGTAACAGAAACAAAGCAATTACAAAAATGTTATTGAAAACTGAAAGAAAGAGAGAGAAAACTAAAACAAAAAACAACAAAAATGAGCAAAACAAACAGACCAAAAAAAAAAAAACTCACTCTGAGGTAGTTCTTGTAAGTTCAACTTCCTTTCAGCTCTGATCTCCAACTCCTCCCCTCTGCTCTCAGAGTAAGTTGTTAGGGCTGCTCTCAGCTTGGGTCAGATGCCCCAGGTCTACTGTGGGAGGAGGGTGGATCAGATCTAGACTCACTTGGCTTGCTACCTGTCAAGTCTGCCACTCAGATCTGACCTGTCTGTGTCTGATCTAGCATGGGGAAGGGTCATCTGTCTCTCTGAGTTTGATGAGATTACCTCTAGATTCCAAGTTGGAGGCTGGGTAGAGCTGGGTGGGGCAATGCAGGTTTCTGCCTGGTCCTGGGACAGAGAAAACGACTGACAGCATTTCCTCACCAGGGATGGGGCTCCTCTCCAGCTCTCCTGATCCTCTCTCTTCACAGATTGGATCAGGGTGCCAGTCACTTTGTTATCCCCCATGATGGTGTGGACCAGGCTGAGGTGATGAGAATCAGCTGAATTCGGCAAGTTCTTCTCAGGAGAGTTCCAAGAATGGCAGACCATCCTACACACCTGCAGCTTCAATCTCAGAGTGGTGGGGAGTTGCAGTCACCTCCAGAGGAGAGCCCTGGGTACATGAACTTGAGACTCCCCTCAGATGGACTTTCACTCACCCAAAGGCACATGCCTACTCATGCAGAGAGTCTTTATGGACGCTGGCTTTTGTGGAGACTCTCACAGTCCAACCTGTCCCATTGCCATCTTGCTGGAAGTCTTATATGCTTTTATACACAATACTAAATATGCTTTCATGAATTTCATCTGCAGATACCACATCAGATTATCATGATGAAGAGTTGAGAAAGATCCCTTGGAGCTATGACAGGAGGAGGGAAGAGTAACCATTATAAGATATACCCTGAACTTTCACCATAACAAATACTTTTAAGAGAAAAATGCTTTACCAAAGATGGAAATCATATGTCATATGGGGAGGATCATTTTTCCTAACTCAATCTTCTTTCAACTTTCTGTCCCACCTAATGGGGAAGAGAAGGGAGGGGGGTTAAGAAATACTTGTGAAGATCACAGCCCAGTGAAGTAGGACTGTTAAAAGACTGAAATTTAGTTATAAAACTAAAGAATACTTCTCTTCTTGCCATCACACCAACAGGTTTCCAGTTTAATAATAGTGAATTACTGCTGAAACAGCTGCAAGTTATAGATTCTATTTAAGGAGTTCTTAGAGAAATCCAAAGACAACTGAAGAGGCAAGGAAACTAGAGGATTTGAAGCACCCACAGATACTGTAAATATTAAGCATAGCTAACTCTTAGGCAGATTAGTATAACCTATCGAAGTCCTACCTATCTGCTTCCTGTCACCCAATATGTCATGTTCAGCTTTCAACAATAACAACAGCAACAGCCTCAAAGGCATGCTAAAAGACAAAAAATAAACAGTATGAAGAGATACAGCAAACATCAGAACCAGAGATGACAATGTTAAAATTGTCAAATGGGGAATTTAAATAAATATGATTAATATTTTAGTTCTGTAGTAGAAAAAATGACAGCATAAAAGGACAGATAACTAATATAAGCAGAACAACTTGAAACTCCAAGGAAGAATCAAAAGAAAATACTAGAAATTAAAAACATTGTAAAAGAAATAAATACTTTTAATGAATACTCTTGATGAGCTTCTCAGTAGACTGAACAGAGCAAAGGAAAAATGTCAGTGGACTTAAAGATAGGTAAACAGAAACTTTCCAAACTGAAATTCAATGATAGCAAAAGACTGAAAAAATGTAACATACCATTCAAGAATTGGGGCATGACTCAAAAGATGTGACTATGAATGACTGGAATACCAGAAGCAGAAGAAAGATTGGAGCCTCAAAATAATTTTTTGAAGTAATGATGACTAAAAACTTTTCAAAAAAATGGCAGTCACCAAACTACAGATCTAAGAAACTCAGAAAACACCAAGCAGGATAAATACTCAAAATGTCTATATTTAAGCATATTATATTTCAACTGCAGAGAACCAAAGACAGAGAGGAGATCTGGATAGAAATCAGAGGAAAAAAAATCTTTACCAATAGAGGAACAAGAATAAGAATTACTGGAGACTTTACATCAGAAATTATACAAGAAAGAAGAGAATGGAGTGAAATACTTACAATACTGAGGGAAAATGTCATGAAACTAGAATTCTATATCTATTGATATTATCCTTAGAAAGTTGAAGAAAAAATTAATTGTGAAAATTTATTGCCAATAGATTTGCCATAGAAGAAATGTTAAAAGAAAATCTTCAGGGAGAAGGAAAATGATATAGGCAAGATAATTAATTACATGAAGAAAGGAAGAGTGCTAGAAAAGGAACAAATAAAAGTAAAATAAAATACTTTATTCATAATTTCCCAGAAGATAATGATTTAAGCAATTGTGTAATTTAGTAATTGGGAAAATGCATTGGGTAATTATAGCGTATGAATATATAAAGTGAATGACAAAAATGTCATAAGGGATGAGAAGAAAAAACTTGGAATTTTTGTTATAAGGTCCTGTAATACATGTGAGGTGGTATAGTGTTAATTGAAAGTGAATTTAAATTTGTCAAAATGTATATTAAAAACTCTAGAACAATCATAATTTTTATATGAAATATAATTGATAACAGCTGTCAAGCAAGTCACAAAACAATTGTTACACTAATAAGAGCAGACACTACACTTGATCTTATGCAAAAAGCCAAAAAGCAATTAAGCCACAAAACAAATAAATGAATCTTAAATGCATATTGGTTAATGAAATACTGAGTTGAAAAAGTTATACATGGTACGGTTCTAACTATATAACATTTTGAACAAGGAAAACTATAAAGATGGCAAAAAGATCAGTGGTTGCCAGAGGATCAGACAGAGGACAACAAGGTTGAATAGTTGGAGCACAGGGAATTTTATTCAGAGTGGTGAAGCTATTCTGGATGATAATGTAATGGTAGATAAATAACACTATACATTGATCAAAACCCACAGGATTTTACATGACAAAGTATAAGTAAAAATCTAAAAATAACTTAGTAGATTAGGCAACCCCAGGCTGAAAGGTAGAATACAACAAAAGAATCTAACTATTCTACAATTGTGTAAGATAACCTCACTGAAGGAGTGGGAAAACAAAGGTGATTATCTGAGTAACTTTGGAAATAAGTAGGTCTGTAAAACTAAAGGTAAAATAAACTACATAAGCACTGTACTCTAGTTGATAAAGTCCCCCAACTTTGGGAGTCTGAGTTAATAATTCTGATGTGATATTTAATATGCAAGAATAGAGCAGTTAAGTAAATGGATGGTGGATTATGGAATCCAGGTTCCCTACTGTTGTCTTGGGAGCTTACAGATAAGTAAGAAGAAGAGGCTAGAATGGCATGTATTATAACAGATTAGAGTTGAAGACGTCAGTATAAACTCATGCTTAGCTTAATGTATATGGCTACATATAAATACTTATAAATCTAAGTAATACTCAGTACATACACATATATTTTCTTGTTCTGTCTGCTGAAAGACAATATCTTAGTAGCAACAAGCACACTTAATATCCAGTTCTTGGTTTCCAACAGTAGTCTCCAATAAAAGGAACCAGTACTTGGAGAAATGGCAACTCCTAAAATGGGGAAGAAAATATACAAAGTGAGGCAGGAGCATCTTACAGTCCCAGAAAGTAATTAAATTCTTTTAAAATGTAATCACAATGACAGGATTATGTCAAAAAGAACATACAAGCCAAACTAAAGGGACTTACAGTGGCCACAACGGGAACAATTTGAACAGCAAAATAAAGTAGGCTGAATTATAATGTATAAAATAAATATCCACAAGTCTGTACTGATGTAAATAAATGATTGAAAAAGAAATAAAAGAGAAAGAAAAGACAAATAATACAAATAATTTATGTAGATATTCTGTGTTTAAGGAGATGATTATAACTTCCCATTTCTGAGGGGTTACCTGCAAATAATAACATCCCTCCAAAGAACACAATATGGAAAAGTCAGGGGGTAGGGATATACAGGGCAATTTTACAGTGGAGAAAAGAAACCTGACAAACAGAACCTCAACCAAGTGATCAAGGTCAATATCAACAGTGATGTCAAGAAGGTATCTTTAATATAATGTGATGAGATTATTTGACTTTACCTGTGTGGCCTTCTTCTCAGTAAATCTTAACACCAGTTCAATCATGAGCAAAATATCACACAATTCCCAACTGAGGGACATTCTACAAAATGCCTGCAAGTACTCCTCAAAACTGCAAGGTCAGAAAAGAAAAATTAAAAGGGAAATCTTAGAAGCTGTTACAGTCAAGAGAAACCTAAGGAGACATGACAACAAAATGTGTTGTATTATCCTGTACAGTATCCAAGAACATAAAAAACACATTAAATAAAAGGAAAGAAAATATTGAAAGGAAATATGAAGAAACAATATGATATCAATATTGGTTTATTAACTTAAAATATGAATCATATGGGAAATTGACTGGAGGATTTGTAGGAATGTTGTATACTATCTTAAAAAAAAACTTTGTAATTCTAAAACTGTCCCAAAATAAAAAACTTATTTTAAAAATCTGGAATACACAACCCACAAAAGACTGATGTTTCACAAACACTAACCAAGAGCAAAACGCTTTTGTGACTATATTAATATAAGCAAAACAAGACTTTAAGAAAAAGCATTACTGCGATCAAATGGAACTTATTAATATAATGATTCAGTTCACCAGAGAGAAGTAAAAATTCTAAATGTATACTAATCTAATCACATGGCTCAATATAAAGATAAATTAAACACTGTCAGAAGCACAAAAAGGAATAGATAAATCCACAGTCATACTGGAAAGTTAAAACATACCTCTCAGACATTCATAGAAAAGACAGATCAAAAAATCACTAAGGATATTTAGACAACATGGCATTTTGGATAAGACACTGCATTATTATATACTGCTCAAATAACTGCAGGAATGTAGCATTTCACAAACCAAATGTGAGTATTTCTCCCAAGTTATTATGATGACCAAACTACCGCCATAATTTTCCAAATGCTGAGTGGGGCAGCAACTCTTACTTCCCTTCCCCACTCCACATACACTGTCCGAACTGGTGAGTTATCAGACCCTCTTCCAGGATACAATCATACAATATATCCTCTTGACTCATTCAGTCTTCTATAACAAAGTATCATAATTTGAGTAGTTTATAAACAACAGAAATTTATTTTTCACAGTTCTGGGGGTTGGGAAGATAAAGATAGGTTTGATGTTTGGTGAAGGCCAGTTTTCTGGTTCGCAGATGGCAACTTCTAGCTGGATCCTCACATTGTAGAAGCAAGCTTTCTTGGGCCTCTTTTATAAGAGCATTAATCCCATTCATAATGGTTCTGCCCTCGGGATCAAACCACCTCTCAAAGACCCCACCTCTTAATGCCATCATATTAGGGGTTAAAATGCCAACATATGAATTTTAGGGCGACACAAACATTCAGACTATAGAACCTATGAATATTTTCATTACAGTCCTTTAAACAGAGATTTGTTTTTTTAAAATCCATACAGTGATGTGCCTGTCTTCCACAATGAAATGCTGTTTTCTTACATATATTGGACCAAATGCATCACAACATTATAAAATCATTTTTGCAACCATAATAGTATTAAAACATATATTAAGGCCTTACTCATTTAGCACTGTGCTTAAATTTTCTCATGAATAAAATAGAGATAATCGTTATTTTATTGAGACTTAAATGATGTAATATATAAAGCTGTTAGCACAGTGCTTAAAATTATAAGGCTTTGGTCAAGGAGCATTATCATTGCATTATTCACCATATGAGCTGGCTCCTTATGATGAAAGGAAGGTGAAGCTGCAGAGGTCTAACCGAAGAGTGGTGTCAGTGTCAGAATCCTGAAACCCCATCAAGGGGGAATCATCTAGGATGAGGGTGTTTTTCCAGTACAGTCTGAGACTGCAGTCAGGAGGAAAAATATCATGGCTGAGATATCCATGAGATTGTATCTAGATGGTGTTCAATGTCATTCTGAGAATGGAAAACAATATAAAGAAAAATTAGGGAATAATTTGTAAGCTGGCAGAAGGGAGTGAGAGCAAGGTTGCTGTGCAGTTCTAAACTGTTGCTGTGATTGGGAAGAGGGGTAACCTTCCATATGCACTGTGCACTGCTTGCACTCACAGGGAGGATAAATATTTCTCCCTCATCTTGGGGTGCACCAAGGATGAATAAAAAGGAAAGTAGCCTCTCTGAATCAATATAAACTGAGAGCCTCTAAAATATTCTGCTTGACTAGAGTCCCTTCTCATACTTCTTAATGGAAGGTCTGACAGGGCCAGATGTCAGTCTGGGATGACAAGGAAGGGAAAGAACTGCAAGGATAGGATGCCAGAGATAAAACTCTCAGCTCTTTGATCTCCCTTAAGGTTGGTGACACAGAGACAAGGGGCAGAATGAGAGATGTCATCCCACTTTTCTCCTGGCTGCAAGAATAGTGGCATACTAACAGTGACAGCAGCTCTTCTTTGCTCAAATAGCCAGCCTTTTGACAACAACACTAAAAACTGTCTCTTCGATCCCAGACATTACCTTTAGGTCTCCTTCAAAGCATCCTGTGTGTCAACCAGAGAGTCACTTAGTGTCACTGGGAAGACCAGCTATGACATTTTCTTCTAGTGATAGTCAACATTTCCATCACTGCCCCATCCAAAACATGTGGGAATCTGGTGTTTGTGTGAGTGTACGTATGTGTGTTTGTGCGTGTTGCAAAAGTCATTGGACCTTAAAAAACCAATATGTTCATACTGTTGATAGCAACCTCAACTTTCCATTTATTTAATGGGTGACAACTACTAAATGACATAGAATAAGGAACTGAATGCAGCTCTGTTGAAATCAATGTTTGGATGTGAACTGACCTATCAAAAATCTATAGACCACCAGTGTTCATGAAGTACTATTTGCTATCACTTTTCAGTGGAATGCCAATAAAGTTTGTATATATGAGCCAATGTCAGAGCCTAGCATTACTGAAGTTTTTGACTACTGACTTCAGTCCAAATTTCTTAGCTTTTTTTCTCCATCGTCCCAACTGTTCTGTGGCTCCTCTCCCAGCTTTATTTCCCACTGGATTTCTGTATTTTGTGCATTCTTCTTTCTATCCCAGGAGGATTAATCTGTTCCCCATATTCATCCCCTATTTCCCTTCCAATGAAATAGTATAGCAGAGTGCTTTAGAACACAGACTCTGAAGCCTGCCTGCCCACATCTGAGCTCCATTACTTAACAGCTGGGTGACCTAAGGAAAATAAAAGAAAAAACATTACTACCCTGCTTGTGCTAATCCAGGGAGTGAGCTTGGGGTTAGGGTCTCATAGGAAGATGGAGCAGGGAGGAATTCTCAGGGTAGGATCACTTGTTTAATTGCATAAAACTGTGCAATAAAAATATTTAATTTATAAAGTTGTTTTGAGGGTCAAATAACTTAATATGTGTAGAAGGTTGAGAATAGTGCCTGGAAGACAATAAGTGCCATAAAGATGTTTACTATTATTGTTGCTACTATTATGGTTAGTTATTGTGATGGTTTTTCTGTTTGTATCTATCCAAATTTTATCCTTCCATTTCTATGCAAAGTGCATCTCTCTGTCATGCTGCTCTGAATCCATATGCTAAACAAGTTATAATCCGTCTTGCCTTAAAACCTTCATAATATTTAGACTTTTATTTAGGCCAGAATAATTTTTGTAAATTATAAGAGGTAATTGTATACCTCTATTGGAATTATTTTGGAAAAACTTTTATTGTTGACATGTGTTCGAACAGTTTCTGTGGTTGTATATTATATTTCACTTGTAATATAGTATAAAGTTTTGCTGGTTAAAGTATGGTACATAGGCCTACATCACCTGAATCATCTGACCTAGTTAGAAGTGCAGGAACCTCAGACTCCTCCTGAGACCTACTTTATCAGGATCTCCATTTTAACAAGCTTCCCAGCACACCACACACTGAAGAACTAGTAGAAAGCTTTGGAAGCTGGCTAAAATGAATTAGACTCAGCTATGTGGTTTGGTGACAACAAAAATCTATGCTTGCTTCAGACCAGGCGCTCCATGATATTAAGAAACTTCTTATTTGAGAGTGCAAGAAAGCTGAAACTTAAAAGTCAGGTCTGTGAATCAAAAATCTTAACCATTAACCGATGTAACTTGAGTAAATGTCATTGCTTACCAACCAAAACACAATATAATAGTAATGATTTTGGTGTCAAGGTAGGGGCTCAAGTTGTAACTTTACCATATATTACTGTGAATAGGAGAAACTCATATTTGCTGAAGTTTCCATGTATGTTAGGATGCATAAAGAGTTATTCTGATTATTGTAGGTTAACAGCTATTGTATCTCTGGTTTACACAGAGAAAGGCAATGGAGAACAAGTCAGATAGACTGATGAAGTCCCCATCAAATCACTGCCTCCTTTTACTCTCTTCAAAGATATAAATGCTTTTGGCATAAAAGTTTGGAAAATCATTTATTTTGAATTGCACACAGGAACAAATGATTTTTCAGGGCATTTTGCTTAAGAAAAATATTTTTTCAATTTACTATTTACTAAAACTTACTAATTTTAACATCTTGCATCTTTTAAAAGTCCTAGTTTGTTTCCTGATTTTTAAAAATGTTACTGAGCTTCATAGATTTAAATCATGTTTCTTTTTAATGAAGAACACTTTTTTTCAAAAGTTTGCTATTTTTGTTCTTTGTTTTGTTTTGTTTTTTCTTTGACTCTTCTAGGAGGAAGAACAAAGAATAGCTCAGTATTTTCTAATTAAATGTTTAGAATGAATTCCAGCACTGTAGCACACAGAAACATAAAAAGAGAGTTGCAAAGAACATTCTTCACTCCCACTTAGAGTACAATGGTTTCATGAAACTGCTTGTGCTAATCCAGGGAGTGAGCTTGGGGTTAGGGTCTCATAGGAAGATGGAGCAGGGAGGAATTCTCAGAGTAGGATCACTTGTCTAATTTTAAAATATACATATATTTTATTTTAAAGCTGGATGTGACCATGAAAATCATGCAGGTCTCTCATTTCTCCAATGAGAAAAAGGAGGCCAAAAGAGTTAACCAAGTTTGTAAGTTAAACCTGACTCTCAACACTACCTACAAACCTGGTACAAAAGCAAATTTGAGCAATAGTTGGTAGGATTCCATCTAGGGTTGTACAAGAACCTAGGACTCTTCCATAAAGTCCCTTCAAATGATATAAGAAATGTCTTAACTTCTTTCTACCATTGCTGAGAGTCGGTTCAAGGATCTGGGGTCTCTTAAAACCAACAAATTTGTGGCAAAAGAGTTAAGCTAGGATGTGGGAATCTCCCTGATTCTGAAGCCTCAGGTCAAGGCAAAGCCTTTGGTAGCACTACATACTTTCCTGGGTACAACCAGTAATGGGAGCTAAATCTGCACTTCACCCAGATCCCAGACTCTATCCTTCTCCCAGATTGAGGGGAAATATTGCATCTTTCTCATGGTCCATGCTGTTTTCCCTTTGCGTGATCCAATTCTACACCTACAATAGGTTTCGTGAGTTCAGACTTTCCCTGATAGGTAGAATGGCTAACATTCTTTAGCTTCTCTTCTAAACTCTGAAAAAGTCCATGAGATTAGAAAAACAAGGATCCGAGAGCATCCATGAAAGAGAAGAAGAAAAATATAGGGAATATAACACACATAGCTCTAACTTGGCATGGTTCTCTACAGCAGAAAAAGTAAAGCCTAATTAATGTATCAAGAAATGATCTCATTGCAAGGGTAAATATTATTTCCTACTTAAACTACACCTTGAATGTTAAACTAAAATCAGATGAAAGCTAGGTTTATTCAGGCCACCCCAGGCTTCTCCAGAAGATGTGTGGTGGAAAAGTTTGAGAAGCATTGAAGTAGGCCAGCATCCTCATTTTATAGGTGAGGGAAATAAGGCCTAGATATATTTTCTGGGGTTACACATATCACCAATGGCAGATCCAGGTCACAGTTGGGTAGATGGAGGCCTCAGAGTTTGTGCTGAGCTTTGGAAAACCACACCACTTACTTCAGTCTAAATAGAGGCCAATGTGCTCCTGAACTTGAGGGCCCTCTGCAAGACCCTTGTTGCTCTTGGCTCAGTTCTTGGAGTGGCACACCACTCGTCTCACCAATCCCAATGGTACAACAGACCCAGCCTGAGGACACTCCTCTTTTTAGAAATGATTACTCGCCTTTCTAATAGACCACCAGGACAAGCTCTTTATTTCTTACACCCATTATTATCTCAGTCACCACTGGATAGCCCAAGTTATCCATTAATACTATAATATTTTCCTCCCAGGAACCCATCACCTAACCCAAGTGTTTACTTCTTACCAATCTCCAAAACCTTTTCATATGCTCTCTGGAACATTGCATCTGACATTCACAAAATTCCCAAATTCATCAACCTCTTTTATTAGATTTCTTTTACCCCCAGAACTTACTTGTATTTGGCCTACCTAGGGAGTTGTTTTTTGTTTGGTTTTTTTTCCTTTGGGAACTCTCTTGAGTGGTAGCTGCATTTCCTCCTCACAACCCAAGTAATACAGGGCCTGGAGGAGGGTTAGGAGCCATTTTTAATGCTTATTGCTAAATTATTTCTCCTTTTTCACAAATCACCGCCCCCCCCCCAAAAAAAATAATCAGATCATCTAATCCACCACCTTTCCTTGTTGTGGTCTTTTCCTGACTTCTGACTGCTCCCTTCTTAGATTTTAGAAAGTGACATATTACCACAATTACTATCATTATCTTTGATGATTTCTATCTCCCATTAAAATGACAGAAATCTAAAAAAATAAGACACAGAGAGAGCATTGGAAAGGAGACTGGAGGACAAATAAGAGCAGAAAACACTTTAATTGACACAAAAAGAAGGCTAAATTAAATCTGAGCTGCTGGTATGGTGACAAAGGTACAAAAAGCAAAAAAAGAAGCAAGATGACTCCTGCCACAGCCCTTTCAAAATAAAATGCACCCAAATGTATGGTATCAAGAATTTCTGAAGTAAAAGAAACTTGATGGAGCACAGAAAACTTAGTTAAAAGTTTGATTAAGGAGCAGTGAGAAAGTTGTATCTCCTCATCTGTCCTGCAAAGTCAAGTGTCTAGTCCTTCCCCATCCTGGAAGAAGCCTGGATGGTTACTCTTCCAAGGTCTTAATTGAAAAAGTCTTGAGCCTTGAGACTATGAGATACAAGAAAGGCTAAGAGTGATATTCCAATACCGAAAACAAGAGATTAAGTGAAAAATCTGTTTGCTGAAAATGAGTCCCCAGTTCCTTTTCCATGTTCAACTCTTAAACGGGAGACTGAAGAATTTCCTTCTGAAAAAACTAGTCAGCTCAAATTTAAAAAATATTTCCAAGACCTGCAGCCATTGACTTTTGGCAGTCCCACACATAAATGGCCAGGTCTTGGTCTGCTCAATATACAATGAAGTGTGTTCATTGACAAGCACTACTTCTCTACCACCATCACCATCACCCTACCCTCACACCTGCCAAAAATATATAAGTACATAGAGAGTTGCCAAATATCAGTTTAATGTATGTTCGTAAGAACCTAGGATGATCAGGCATTCGAGAAAGCATTTAGCATGAAGGTCAGAAATGAAATTTACAACACAGAAGGAAAAGAGACAATGTTATGAGTAGAGAAAAGTATAAGAAGAATTCATTAATATTCCCATGTGATAAAAATGAAAAGTATCTCTTCCATTGCACTGCAAGTGGAAGCAATAAAAGGAAGACTATAAAGAAATATTAGAGACAAAAAAAATGATAGCATCAATAAATGTAATGGGTATATTTAAAGGTAAGTTAAGGAAGCAGCACATAAAGAAAAAGCAATTCCCATTAGAAGAAAAAAATTAAAGGTTCTAGTATCTATGTCTGTTAAGGACATATGATGAATTTATACATACAATGTATAGCAATAAACAATGCACACATACACACACAGAAAGCAGATAGTCTACTAAACAGCAAACTCCAGATAATAACTACAATAGGAAAATTATTAACTTATTTGTTAATCCTGCTACTGATTATATTTAGATTTTAAATTTTTATTTGTATAAGAATTTTTATTTCTTTTTCTAATTTTAGAATATTGTTCTTTCTTTTTCTCCAATGACCTTTAATATAAGTATACTAGCATACCAGTGTATGTGTATACTTAACATTTTATAAATCTTATTCATTTTATTCTCCATAGCTCTATGTTGGCTAAATTGGCTATGGTAATAGATTTTTAATCCAATTGTTTTTTCAATTTTTCCTCATAAGCATGCATAATCAAGGCAAAAGGATTTATTTAACCAAATAATCAATAGCAATTAAGTAGTTCTGCACTGTGTACACTAGAGTAAATATATAAGTTAAACATTTTTATGTCAAGATTGAGTATTTTATGTCTGCTTGTCTGATTTCAGAGACAGATTTTCAGCTAAAAAATAATGTAAATGTAAAAAAATCAAATATTTATTTTTTATAAATACATTTTATTTCACTGTTCTTTACTTAGCAGTAGTAGTCTTCTAAAAGACATTGCAAGTATTGCTATTTATTTAATAATAGAGTTAACAGAAATAAGAAGGAAATAACAGAAACAATAAATGAGTTATCAGTGAAGTAATTGCTTGGTTGTGGCTTCATCATTAAAGATCATAAGTCAATGAGCTGTGTGAAAGTTTGCTGTTGATCTTTTCTAGACACTAAATTTGCATGTTATGTGATATAAATAACCCATTTGTACCATATGATTGCTGGAGACTCAGTGAGTCATTTGAATAGCAAACAGTTAACACATTATTTTCTGTCCTTCTGTTTTACTCATGTAGTATTTGTGGGAAAAGTGTGATTGCTCCAATGTTCTTATAAATAATTAAATTACTTATTTGCTGTATTTTCCCCTTGATATAGAGAATGGCTAAGAATAATTCATCTTGAAGTTGAGTAATAACCATGACTGTGTGTTACAGGAACATAACTAGCTTGGATTTGTTGGAAAATGCTGTTTCAATTAAACTTAAATGGTAAATGAATAATTTGTATTGGCATGGGGCAAACATGTTCTGCTACTACAATTTCTCACGCTATGTACTCAAATCTAATTTATTCTAAGAATACCATTGGCTATTTCAAAGTTAAGATTCTTAAAAGTTCAGATATCATTCTTGAGCCACAGTTTCTTCTGAGAATCAGCCTCTCATTTGTAAATGTGGCATCTTGAGTAAAGTCCTAGAGGGCAGGGAGGATCTGTGTCACTGCTGTATCATTTCAAGATTAGGAGCCACAGTGGAAGTTTAATGAATTCCAAGGAAATGACTACCACTAGTGTGCTTGAAACACAGCACGTAGCCGGGCTTGGGGGCTCAGCCTGTAATCCCGTGCCTTGGGGAGGCTGAGGTGAGTGGATTGCCTGAGTCCGCGGGTTCGAGACCCACCTGGGCAACTTGGCAAGACTACATCTCTACAATAAATCAAAAATTAGCCGAGCGTGGTAGCACGCGCCTGTAGTTCCAGTTACTTGGAAGGTTGAGGCAGAAGGATCGCCGGAGCCCAGCAAGTCTAGGCTGCAGTGGCCAGGAACGGTCACTGCACTCCAGTCTGGGTGACTGAGTGAGACTCCAATTCAAAAAAAAAAGAAAGAAAGAAACACAGCACGTGACAACCCAGTGGGCTCCAGAAGGTTCTTCTGAGATGTGCTCATAGTTCTACACCATCCACCAGAGCAGATAACAGCATATTGCTTGTTTAGCACCCTAAAGGATTTTTCTTTTCAAATCACTCTTTATCTGTCCATTACAGTGTCAAGTGTTGGTGACATTATTATCACTTTCTGTCTTTTATTTTTAAGGAGACACACTTACATTTGCCTTCTTATTTGTAAAAATATAAGAAATACAATGCAGGTTTGTTACATTGATACACTGCATAGTGGTGAAGTCTGGGCTTTTGTGCATTATAACTATTACATAATTTCTCATCCTTCACCCTCCTTTCACCCTCCTGCCCTTCTAAGTCTCCTATGACTATTATTCCACACTCTGTGTCCATATAGCACTTTCTTCCTATCTGGAATCCTTCCTGGGTTGATATGAAGACTAAACTCATTTATTCATCTATACATTCATTCATTCAAAATTATTATTGAGAACCCAGTGTGCCAGGGACTATTCTAGGAGCCCAAAATACAGCAACAAACAATGTTGCCCCACCCACATATCCTGATGCTTACCTTGTGGGACCCAGGACAATAGTACAAAGAATACCATTTGTCTAGATATTTAAAAGCTTTACACCAAGTTAGCAAATAAATTAATAAAATTATTTTATCTTCCTATCTCCCCCAAAATGACTTTATGACATTCAGGTTCAAAGTTAGAAGTTTCAAATTCCTTGAAATTCCCCACTAGAACATGGTGGTCCCGAGAGAAAGGAGAGCCAGCCCTCTGGCTCCCAGCTGAAGCCCACCTCTTCTCTCCTCCTACCCAATTCTCTCTTCTTCCCTGCAAAGGTCTTCTTACACACTTGTGTGGACTTCTCTAAGGCTGCCCAAGCCTATCCAAGCTCTGTCTGTTCAGAAAGATACCCATGGAGACCCTGGAAGCAAACTAAGAATCACTTGAAAAAGGAATTCCAAGCCCTTAATATTCAGAGCATGGTCCAGAAATGGGGCCAAGTTCCCTAGGTGGACAGATCTTTCCTTTACTGCACCAAGGACCAGCATTTCAGGCTTTCTCTTAACTCTAGTGCTGCAGAACCTGACTGGGTAAACCATAGGAGCAGATCAATTAATAAAATCTCTTACCCTAGGTGATTTTCCTTACCAGTCTTGTAGAGTTTGTCTTTTCTTCACTGCCACTGAAACCATCTGAGCCAAAAGGGTTTTCTCTGGGGGGGTGACGGGGTGGGGGGGTGAAGTGGAAGGACTTTCCTTTTTTTTTTCCCACTATGAATTCAATGCATTTAGCAAATATAGTTCTATATAGGTTATCTATTTATCCTTGATGGTTTTGGGAAGTTTGTGGCTTTTAAGGAATTACTCCATTTAATCTAAATTGTCGCATGTATGTGCTTAAAATGGCTTATAATATTTTCTTATTATATTTTTAATGTCTGTGAGATGCCTAGTAATATCCCCTCTCATTCTTGATGATGGTAATTTGCATATTCTCCTTTTTGTTCCATCAGTTTGACTTAGGATATATCAATTTTATTGCTCTCTTCAAAAACACAATTTTGGTTTTATTGATTTTTCTCGACTGTTATTTTGTTTTTTCTTTTATTGATTTTGCTATTAACTTTATTATCTTCTTCCTTATCCTTTTGTTTTTCTTCTTCTAGTTTCTTAAGAAATTTAAGTTGTTGATTTTAAGACTTCTTTTCTAATATAAGACACCATACATTGAAAGGTGTCTGTCAAAAATTCACATGTTGAAGTGAAGCATTCAGAATATGACCTTATTTGAAAATATGGTGTTTGCAGAATTAATTAGTTAAGTTAACATGAGGTCATAACATTAGGGTAGGCCCCAAATCAATATGATGGTTGTCATATTTTCCATTACAAAAGAGAACATTTTGACACAGACACACATATAAGGAGATCACCACATGAACAAAAAGGTGACCATCTACAAGCCAAGAGGCCTAGAACAGATTGTTCACTCATAACTCTCAGAAAACAGATTAACCTCATCAACACCTTGATTTCATATATCAAGCCTTCATTTATGTAAGACAAATTTTGGTTGCATAAGCAACCCAATTTGTGGTACTTTATCACTGTAGTCCTAGTAAACTAAAATATGTTTTTAATGTTATAAATTTCCCTCTGAAGCACTACCTTAGCTGGTTCTCACAAATTTTGCTATTTTTTCATCTTTGTTCTGTCAGAATATTTTCTGATTTTCCTTGAGACTTCCTCTTTGACTTGGATTATCTAGAAGTGTGATGTTTACTTTCCAAGTATTTGAAGATTTCCCAGGGTTTTTGTTGTTGTTGTTTCTCATTTAGCTCCATTAAAATTAGAGAACAAAATTTGTAAGATTTCAATTTTTCAAAAAATTTTAAGATGTGTTTTATGGTGCGAGAAATGGTAACTCTTGGCGTTTCGTTTGAGCTTGAAAAGATGTGTACTTTGCTTTTATTGAATGAAGTGTTCTTTAAATCTTAATTGTCCAAGTTTATTAATGGTGTTGTGCATTTTACCTCCTTATGAATTTTTTACTCTACTTTTTCTATTGATTTTTTAGAAAATAGAGTCAAAGTCTCCAACTATAATTGTGAATCTGATCTGTTCTTTTTTTTTTCCTCCAGTTTTATCAGCTTTTGCCTCGTGTATTTTGAAACACTCTAGCAAGGAGCATACACGTTTAGAAATTTTATACCATTTTGGTGATTTGACTGTTTGGTCATTATGTAGTACTGTACTTCTTTATTGTTGTTAATTTTCCATGCTTTAGTTGACATTATCTGATATTTACATAGCTATTCTAGCTTCTGTATTATTAATGGGTGCATGGTATATCTTTTTCCATCCTTTTTCTTTTAATCTATCTATATCGTTAGAATTAAAGTAGGTTTCTTATATGTGACACAGATTTTGGAAATGGTTCTAATGCCGGCATAATTGTTAAGTTCCTATTATGCACTGGGAACTTTTTAGTTGCTGGAAATATAACAAGATCATACTTTTTATAAAGTCTAAAGAAAGAAAACTTAATGTTAATTTGAGAAATAAATGTGTATTTTGAAGTCATCTTTTACTCTCCAGATTCACAATATATGTGTAATATCTCATATCTGCCTACCCTGGAAGGTAAGACTGGTGATCAGAAGAGAACAATTTAACTCCAAGGCATAACCACAAAGGAAACCACAGAATAGATACTAGCCTTGGGAGAAAAAAATAAGTTAAATGTTGATAATGAGACTCTCTAGGTAAATCTGCCAGCCATGAATTTTTCTACAGAGTCCAGACTCTACTAAAGAGCCTGCCTTCTTACCAATTACTTATTTTCATTCCAATCTGATCACCTTTTTTCTGACTGCAATTGCCAATATATAATACATTTTCATGTATCCATTTCTGCCGGAGACCAGCTTCAGCCAGGTTCAGGGTACCCTAAAGGGGGAGACAGCGTCGGCGATTGGGGAGAAGAAGAGAGAAAGAAAGAGACTGGACTCCAGTCTGGTGCTGAAGCGATGTGTGTTATTGGGAATTATAACGGGTCTTTTATACACAAAGTCAGATGTGGGAGGGGCGTCCCCCACCCACCAGAAACCTTAATCCATGAAAACTTAATCAATGATTGCCTTTAAACCCTTTTCATATGATAATCTTAAAATCCCATAATAAAGGATAACCTAATCTGTGACTGACATATTCTATAAACCTTTTTCGTCCTAAGCTGATTGATTTATGCCAAGTTAAACAATTCTATAGAAGCTTAAGTATTTACTTTACAAACGAAAGTGGCCCATCCCAGAATGTTTGGAATGTGGCCCAGTCCAAAGTTCACAGTGGGCTACCTGCAAGTAACCCAGCTGCATTCTTTCAACAAAATGGCTGTCTTCTAAAACTATATTCTACAATTTATACCTTCAATAAATCCTAAGGTCATGACCCAGAAGCCTGTGACCAATACCAAGGCTCTTAGATGTGACACGAGTTTGAATTATAAGTTGTGTGAAAGCCAAAACTGCAGTTTGCAGAAGAATGGGAGCAATGAGCTTCTAAAGTTAGCTTGTGTTCTTCCCGGTCTCAGAGTTTTTATGTTTTGAGCTCACAGGAGCTTAATGTGGTTAGTGCTGAGTAGAAAGGGGGAGGAAATGGGGTCAAATAGCTCCCAAACGCATCCTAGTGGTCTCAGGGTCAACGGCCCTTCCTGATCCCTAATGTTCAGTGGGCCTCCATGACTGGCTCCCAACACATTTCCAAAATTACAGCTTGCTTTGTGATGACTACAATTTAGAGGGATGTATCCTCTCTCCTTAACACTGTCAGTCTGCAAATCTCCCTGTAGTAAAGTAATTCTGTGGAGGTCCTGCAGTTGGCTAATTTCTTAGAGAGACTTGCCCTAATTTTCATGTGGAAACAAATCCCCAGTCTCATCTAGACACCAAGATGCATGTGACCTGTAAAAAGAAGGAAGTCAGTCTTTACCCCATTTACACAGAAGCTCAGGCTCTAAGATCAAAGTGGTAACAGAAGATAAGTAAATTAGGCTGAACCACACAAGGAGATCTCAGAAGTAGGTGGCCACGATGAAGCCTAGAGAGGACTGATTTGGGAGGACCAGTGATGGGTTAAAGAAAACAAGGGATATTCTTTGAGGATGGTGGAACATAATGGGAGGACATATACTTTTGACTGATGTAAAATTCCAAGTTCGGGTACCTATGGTCAAATGAAAAACAGAGTCTTCATCACTGGGGCTGACCAAAGAAATAGGAATTCCCAGAGAAATATGAATTCCCAACTCTTCAAGAAGCTCAAGAAGCCAAGCCAGATCATCAGCTATAATCTTGAACAAAGCAGGCTTCTTCAGTTTAGGCACCTCCCAAAGAAGGCTAATTGTTGGGAAGCACTCCCAGCATCTGGGAAAATAAGTCCTTCAGTCCAGATCATCTGGGTATCCACTACAGTCTATCCCTTGGAATACTCAGATACAGTTCTTCAAGGAAATTCTGGAGCAGCTACTGAAAGATTGCAGTAGGCCTCTATTCCTAAGAAAAACTCAGAAAAAGATTAATGGGAAATGTATAGCCCTTGCGGCTGCATCTGGTCTTGAAGTCACAATTGATACTCATTGTCTTTACTGTATGTTCTGAATTCCTTTCACCCTCAGCTGACACCTCTGCTTGGCTCAGTGGCCTACCAAGAGGTGTGACCCACACTCACACACCTAAAACACCTGAGTTGCTGGTCACAATAGCCATCTTATACTGTTTGTTGGACTTGTCTGCCATGAAAATTTGGCAAGCATGTACTAAAAGCTGCCCAAGTGCATCCTTTGAGTGCCAACTATATTTTCCCTGACCTTATTATAACAGTATCCCTTTTACCCTCTGATAATCATTATTAATTATCCCCTCTAGGATTATGAGCTTTCTTTTTTTCTGTTCTCTTTCCAAGAGGAACCCAAAGTGCCAAGACAGTAGCTATAGCTCGTAGTTCAGTAGGAATTTTGCTGTATCTTCCTAGCCAGACATAGTTCTCCTCGGGTAACTAACATATTTAAGAATTAAGTATTTGGAATACAAGAAACACAATCCCCCCCAAGGGAATCACTGAGAGTGATAGTGAGCTGTGCACTTCTGCGTCTACATCTTGGTTCATAGACCAACAAATATCCTATCTATTAGAGACATGGTACCATATTAAAGATCTTGCTATTCTTGCCTCCTTGATCCAGCATAGTTAGAATCTGGCTCCTTACAGATGTTCCAGCCTCCTAATGATAGACATTGACTAGGATCTGCAGCTCCTTTGGAATATCATATCTTCAGGACCTTCTTAGACCCAGCAAGACTCCAGCTGGATTCTTTTGTGACTTAACTTAACCCTGGTCATGGACCTTATGGCCTGGAGGGGAGGTACAGATAGATCCTGAGAAAGAGTTTCACACTGTCCTGAAACACATCTTCAAGCAAGAAAAGAGAATTGTCCCTTCATCAGGAAGTAGGAGCCACTTGTCCAGGCATAGAGACACCATAGGTAGCTGAGTAGTCAAGATTTGGGGATTCATCCACAGATGATTCATCACACAGGTCAGTGTCCCACTCTTTCCCAAGTAGGACCATGATTTTGTCATAGCAGGCCTACCTAGGTTAAAATTTTAACAATTTTTAGAGCTCTACTGTTCTCATGTTTAAGAAGACCTGGGATTGGTCAATAGTTTTATTTGCCCTCTAGTTAAAGAGAATAAGAGACTCCATATGTCTTATCATGGAAGCCCTCTACATTCACATTAAGCTTTTAATTGCTGGTTTGCCATGGTCAGTCTTTTTTTTTAATTTTTTTCTGAGTCTCAGTTATGTTTAACAATAGCCACCCAATTTCACTGTCCTTATAAAGTATACTTACTATATAGTGTGTGTCTAATGTATACAATCTCCCCACATTTTGCAAATAAGTTAAACATTGCCGTTGCTAGCATATTCCCTGGCACTGGAATAGCATTCCAGTTCACCAAGGGTATACGTTTTAACACGCACCCAGCTGTCCTATTAATTCCACTTACTAATAAATTGAGGCTAACTATTGCTACCTAGAACCATGATGAAGGGGCACAGGCTGTTGGGAATGAGATTGCATTTAATATACACTAACATCTCAAGTTCTTTTTTTCCTAGTCCCTGTATGCTGTTCTCAGTATTAACAGCAGTCATAATCTCATTTTGAATCTACCAAAATGAGCTGTAGGACTTGATGATGGGAGACTCAAGGGAGAATCTACCCTGCATGCTTGGCAGCTTGGCTAATTGGGGATCTCATCAACTCATTCGTATACACAGTAGTATTTTGGCAAGCACGGTTTAAATGTTTCAGTTGGTGTTGCAAAATAATTTTTTTTCTTTGTTTCCTTCAGGGCATATTTCTAAAATTCAGATATCTGCTCCACCAAGGGGCCATTCCCCAGCCAAAAACATCTGTTCCTCACACAAGGTCACAACCTGCTTCTTTGGGTTTTTGCTAAATAGTGATGAGGAAAGCAGCTTCATAAAATAGTTTTCTATGCACATTTGGTTGCTAAGTGAGAATAAAGATAGAGAGGAAAGGTAAGGGAATACTTTCAGGGAAAGATAGTTCAGAGTTGAGGAAGAAGTATCTAGAAATGCCTAGAAGTAAAATGTCATGCAATGTTCGGTAAAATATTAGGGGATAAGGTAAACATTGCTAGAAGATAAAACGTAAGTATAGCTAGGGGTGTATAAAGAGAAGTACACTATACACATATAATTAAATACCATGTAGGCAACATTAAGTTTGGGTTTTCTCTTGAAGACCATGCAAAGACTTGGAAGAATTTCAAGCAGGAAGTCACACTGGCTTAACCATGGCAACTGGGTTGGAGGTGAGGAGAGCAGGACTTCGGACAGGAATACCAGTTAGAAGGTATTGCAGCAAGATATGTGAGAGAGAATTTGCATTAAAAAGATATATGGTACCTTATAACTCTACTTCTAAACAGAATACAGTCTCTGGATGGAGAATGTGGCCAATGAGCCCCTAGGATTTCTTGCATTTGGAAATGTCACTTTCGGTATCAATCGGAAGACTTCCAAACACTTATTTAGGATACTGCCTGGGTTTCTCTAAATGAAAAATCATTGTTACTTGAGGGATTTATGAATAATTGTCTTTAAAATACCAAATTGAATTTTAAAATACTCAAAAATTCAGCTAAAATATTTGGGTGCATTTTTATAATATTAGACATTTGAGAATAATTCATCTGCAATTCTCACAGAATTTTGATATCTAAAACTTTAGGTTAGAATCTTTTTTTTTTTTTTTTTGAGTTGGAGTCTCACTCTGTCGCCCAGACTGGAGTGCAGTGGCCACTCCTGGTCACCTCAGCCTCGACCTGCTGGGCTCCAGCGATCCTTCTGCCTCAGCCTTCCAAGTATAGGTTAGAATCTTAAAACTTACTTGAAAAACTGTATGTGTTTAAAGCTGGACAAAATATGAGTTATCACCAGGCAGTCCCAGATCCAGACAAAAATCACCCCACCTGTGAACTGCTCCAACAGTTCGCCTCTGATCTCTGCCTCCAGACTTTCTAAAATGCCAATCTACACACACTAGATCCCTCCCCAAAAATGACTGATGACCACACATTGCCCCAGGACACTATCTTAACATGTAGGTGAGTTCTGTGTGGTCTTTCTTGGTTTGAAGTGTACAAAACCACTTACCTTTCCATGGGGTTCCCTTCTGGCATGTGATGTTCTGTCAGCCTGTCATGTTTCTTGCATCTCTAAAATGGTGACCCATGTCACCATCTCATTCTTTCCATTTTATCTGCCTTTTAAGACTAGTCTCAAAGTTTCCTAAATGGAAAAACTGCCAGAAACCTCCCGTTTATACACCTGTGTAGAAAGAAAACAGGTGGGCACTAAGAATTACTCCCATGGTTAAGAGTGCAGACCAGCCCTAACCAAGTGGAGGTGCAGGTGATACACTCCCATGGTGGTTATTCAAAGGCAGACTGCCCATATATGCTCCTCAGCTATACTTTCACAGGGGAAGGGCACAAACAACTAAAATTGCTTTCTTTGATGCTTCAAATCAGTCTGCTCAAGGACAGAATGCCCAAACTGCCCTCTCTGCTGGATGACAACTAATCAAGGTTATCCCCCAAAAAATGTGCAAACAAGATTGACTGTACCCTAATTGCATCAAATTTGCTTTTCTCCTTTATCTTCCCTCTTGGTTATCCATTCTATATTTGACTTTGCTTCTCACTGAACCTATAACTGACCTCCTCAAATGTGAGCAAGTAATTTCTATGAACCAGATAAACAGTATGCAAAATAATTTTCTAAAATTATCTGAATTATTTTTAATAGTATCAAATAAATAGTGAGTGGTACTGTCAGTATAGTTTTTTTGTTTTGTTTTGTTTTGTTTGAGTCAGAGTCTCACTCTGTCACCCAGACTGGAGTGCAGTGGCAGGCCCATGGCCACCACAGCCTCTACCTGCTGGACTCAGGCGATCCTTCTGCCTCAGCCTCCCAAGTAGCTGGAACCACAGGCACATGCCACCATGCCCAGCTAATTTTTTTGATTTATTGTAGAGATGAGGTCTCATTAAGTCGCCCAGGCTGGCCTCAAACCCATGGGTTCAGGAAATCCTTTTGCTTCCGCCTCCCAAGGTGCTGAGATAACATGCATGAGCCACCGCATCCAGCTCTGTCAGTGCATTTTTTAAAAACTAATTAAAGTAAAGCTACTGACTCTGTCAGTGCATTTTTAATAAACTAATTAAAGTAAAGCTACTGACTTCAAGTAAGTGTATGTCATATTTTTTCTGAAGAAACTCCAAATAAGAAATTTGCTTTATGAAAATAAAACTGACTTAAATTTCTTCCCAACTTGTAATTTTTTTTTTTGGTTGGAGTCTTACTCTGTTGCCCAGACTGGAGTGCAGTGGCATGCTCATGACCACCCAAGCATCAACCTGCTGGACTCCAGCAATCCTTCCACCTCAGCCTTCCAAGTAGCCAGAACTACCATGTACCAGGTGCTACCATGCCTGGCTAATTTTTGATTTACCATAGAAATGAAGTCTTGCCAAGTTGGCCGGGCTGGTCTCTAACACACAGGCTCAAGCAATCCACTCGCCCTGGCCACCCAAAGCGCTGGGATTACAGGCTGAGCCACCAAACCTGGCCCCAACTTGTAATTTTTTAACATGTCAGTATTTTGTTTACCATTATGTTTCACATTTACTGCTGGGAGCAGTGCTACAATCAAGTAAAAAATATGTGAATTTGGGTTTTAAATCTTGACTTTTCCAATTATGTAACCTAAAGCAAGATATCGAGCCCCTCATCCTAAGCCTCAGTTTTCTCATCTGTAAAATGGACATAATAATGTGAAACTTTAAAAACTTATTTGCAGTGGGCACGACAGGGTGCAGATGGGTGCCATGGCTTGTGCCTCTCCCTCCAAAGCCATAGGGCTGCATTGCTGCTCACTCTCTGCCTAGCAAGGTCTGCACAGGTACAAATGAAAAGTCTTAAATGGAAACTTCCAGCAAGATGGCGATGGGGCAGCTTGGTCTGTGAGACCCTCCGTGAAAGAGAACACACATAAAGACTTTAGCTCTCTCCCGCGGGCTGCAGCTCCCATCTTCGGCAGCCTGCTCTTCACAGAGGACTCAACTGCCACCACTGCTTAAACCACAGGGACTCAACTGCCACCACTGCTTAAACATCACAGCAGTCTAGGCCCCTGCTGCAGCTGCGATGCTGCCGCTGCATCACCCTGCCCATGCCTGAGGAGACCCACGAAAGCCACCACAAGCACGATCTACTGAGATTGCCGCCGCTGCCACTGCCACTGCCACCGTCACGCCATGCCCCTCACCCGGAGCCAGGCTCGTGGAGCTCCTTCTGTGTACCAGGAGCCCGCTGCCGCCACTGCCGCTACCATTGCCTGCTCCCTCCCATCCTGGGTGCCTTCTGACTTCAGCCCTGCCTAAAGATCAACTGGAGCAATGAGATAGCACCACCTGCTGGGAATCCAAGGTAACAACATCAAAATGGGAGAGAAGCTCTTCCCCCTTGATAAATAGACAAGGCCACATCTGATTGATACACTGGGCAGGGAGCCCAGATCTGAACTGCCCTTCATAGCAGGCCAGAGGCAACTGACCCTAACTGTGAAAAATCTATCAGCCTGGAAAGACAGCTAGAAATCCGAGCTGAAAGGACATTGTACTTAAAGTAAAAGACTCCGAGTGTGCTTGGTTGATTCTGTTAGTTTACTAACTTTAATCTATTGCTTTTTAAAAAAAATTTCTCTGTAACCCCATCTTTATATAGAGGAATAGCACACCAATAAGGAGGTTGGTTAGTTTGCACGCTAGCACCATTGTATGTTTTAGTTTTTTCATATGGTTGCTGGTTAGTTTGTAGTCATGGTTATTATTTTTCTTTTTATTTGTTTCAGTATTTGTGTCTCTTTTCACTTGCCAGTCGGTACACTCATTTGTTTTCTGCTCTCTCTCTCCACCTCCCTCTTTCCCCCACTGACTGCTCCATTCTCTTCCCTCTGTTAACCTAATATTGCTTTCAGGGAGTAAACCTACAACACCACTGCATGGACAGATTCCAAGGTAGGGGGAAGTGGGTTTCAGATTATCCATACACCTGTAGGCAGATACTGGGATCTGCAGATAGATTTTGATTCACAGCTCCCCTATAATTAAATCTCAAAACTGCAAAAAGGACAACCCCCAACCTACAGTCCAACTCCAGAATTGAACAAAGCAAGAGGATATACATAAGGAAGAATAGGAGATTGAACAAACAGAATTAAAAGCAACCCCTCCACCCCTGAATAACAAAATTAAAGAAGACAGGGAAGTGGAGGGAAGGAAAAAGTAGGAAGGAAAAACTGCACAAAAGAAGAAAATTCAAAAGAATAACATAGATCTCACACAAACCCCTGGGAGATCAGACACTGAGAAAACAGACTTTGGAACACAAAAAATGAAGAACGCCTACAATGACTGGTCACATGCAACAAAACCAGACATTAAGACATTAATAGAGAGAATTTAAAAAAACTGAGGAGAGACAAGAGGAAAATAGGAAGGAGCTGATGACAGAAATAACAGCAGTAAAGAATACTGTGATGGAAATAACAAACTAATAAGCTTGGAAAGCATAATTAGCCAAGTAGAAGAAAGAATCTCAGAGCTTGAAGACCAAAATACAGAACTAACCCAAACTGTCAAAAACATAGAAAAGAAGCTCAAAAAGACAGAACAAAACATTCAAGAGATGAATAATTACTTCAAGAGACCCAATCTAAGAGTAATTGGCCTTCCTGAGGCAGAGAGAGAGTCAGAGGCTACACTGGAACAAACATTTCATGAAATCATTCAAGAAAACTTCCCTCATCTCATCAGTGATGCAAAAATTCAAGCACAAGAGATTCAGAGAACCCCTGCAAGACAATAAATGAGAAGACCAACTCCCAGACACATAATAATTCACCTAAACAAAGTAGCTATAATAGAAAAAATCCTAAAGGCAGCAAGAGAAAAAGGTCAGACTACCTACCAGGAAAGACCAATTAGAATAGAAGCAGATTTATCTACAAAAACCCTCCAGGCTAGGAGAGATTGGAGCCCTTTCTTCAATGTTCTAAAAGATAAGCAATTTCAACCAAGAATAACCTACCCAGCCAAGCTAAGCTTCATCAGTGAGGGAGAATTAAAATCTTTCCCAAATATCCAATCCCTAAGAACTTATGCAGCCACCAGACCACCTCTACAAGAAACACTTAAGAAAGTACTGAACACAGAAGAAAAGGAAAAAAGAACAACAATGTTCTTCACAAGAGTACAGGCAAAAGATTAAAAACACACATGAACCAAG
>NW_007249895.1:133021-152652 GCF_000164805.1 Carlito syrichta | reverse complement strand
TTAATCTCAGACAAAATACCCTTTAAGCTATCAAAAATTAAAAAAGATACAGAAGGCCACTACATAATGATAAAAGGTTCATCCATCAACAAGAAATATCAATCCCAAACGTATATGCACACAACAGAGGAGCACCAACTTTCATAAAGCAGCTTCTAGGTAAACTCAAAAAAGATATTGATGCTAACACAATCATAGCTAGGTACCCAATACCCCACTCACAACCCTAGACAGATCATCAGGACAAAAAATCAGCAATGTGATCCAGAACCTCAATGTGACACTTGACCAAATGAACTTAATTGATACCTACATAACACTTCATCCAACAATCACAGAATATACATTCTACTCATCACCATATGGAATGTACTCTACGATTGACCACATACTTAGCCATAAATCAAGCATAAGCAAATTTTAAAAGATTTACATTTTGCCATCCACCTTCTCGCACCACAGTGGAATAAAAATAAACATCGGCACCAACAAGGTTCCCCCAAAACCCACACAGACATGGACAATAAACAGCATGATGCTAAACCATTCCCGAGTCAATGATAAAATCAAAACAGAGATTAAAAGATACCTGGAAACAAAGGAAAATGAAGAAACCTCTTACCAAAATCTCTGGGATGCCATGAAAGCTGTAGTAAGAGGGGAATTCATATCTCTACAAACGCACATGAAGAAAATGGAAGGATCACAAATTAACAGCCTAACAAGTTACCTAGGGAAGATGGAAAAGCAAGACCACCAAAACCCAAACTTCAGCAGAAGAATCCACATCACCAAAATAAAAGATCAAATCTGAGACATAGAAGACAAAAAGAAAATACAAAAAAATTAATGAAACAAAAAGCTGGTTCATCAAAAGAATAAACAAGATCAATGGTCCCCTAGCCCAATTGACCAAGAAAAAGAGAGAAAAAACCCAAATAAAAACAATCAGAAACACAAAAGATGAAGTCACATCTGACCCTGAAGAAATACAAGAGATCATTAGAGACTACTATGTACACTAGTATGGAAACAAACTTGAAACCTTCAGGAAATGGAGAACTTTCTGACATCACACAACCTGCCTAGGTTGAAACAAGAAGAAATCGAGACGGTAAATAGAACAATAACAATAAAGGAAATTGACTACATAATAAGAAAACTACCTACAAAAAAAAAGCCCTGGACCACATGGCTTTCCAGCAGAATTCTATAAGACATTTAAGGATGAGCTGTTGCCAATCCTACTGAAAGTATTCCAGGCAATTGAGAAAGATGAAACTCTCCCCCAAATCATTTTATGAAGCTAACATTACATTGATACCCAAGCCAGGTAAAGTCCCAACAAAGAAAGAGAACTACAAGCCAATATATTTGATGAACATAGATGCTAAACTTCTCAACAAGATCCCAGCAAACCAGATTCAACAACACATATCAAAAATCATCCATCATGACCAAGTAGGCTTCATCCCTGGGACACAAGGCTGGTTCAACATTTGTAAAACCATAAATGTAATTAAATATGATTATATCATTAGATGCAGAAAAAGTTTTTGATAAAATCCAGCACCACTTCTTGATAAAAACCCTCAAACATCTAGGCATATGGGGAAAATACCTCAAAATAGTAAAAACCATCTACGAGAAACCCACAGCCAGCATACTCCTTAACAGACAAAAATTGGAACCATTTCCCTTGAAAACTGGAACAAGACAAGGATGCCCACTCTCACCCCTCCTTTTCAATATAGTATTGGAAGTCCGCTTGAGCAATCAGAGAAGAGAAGGCAATCAGGGGTATCCAAATAGGAAAAGAAAAAGTCAAGTTATCTCTCTTTGCAGACAATATGATTGCGTACCCTGAAAACTCAAGAGAATCTGTCAAAAACTTCCTTGCACTGATAAAGGACTTTGGCAAAGCCTCAAGGTATAAAATAAATGTGCAAAAGACAATTGCATTTCTTTAAACCAGTAATAAACAAACAGAAACCCAAATAAAAGCACAATTCCATTCACAATAGCCACACAAAAAAATGAAATACCTTGGCATCTTCCTAACCAAAGATGTGAAAGACCTTTAGAATGAAAACTACAAAACACTGCTCAAAGAAATCAAAGATGACACAGTGGAAAAATATCCCATGCTCATGGATTGGAAGAATCAACATTGTGAAGATGTCCATCTTACCTAAGGCAATCTATGGATTTAACACAATACCCACCAAATTACCAGCAACATTCTTCTCAGACCTAGAAAAAACAATACAGGATTCATATGGAAACACAAAGACCAAGAATAGCCACAATAATTCTCAGCAAAAAAAAAAAAGCAGGCGATATCACATTACCAGACTTCAAACTTTACTATAAAGCTACAATAATCAAAACAGTTTGGTATTGGTACAGGAACAGCATATAGACCAATGGAATAAAATTGAGATTCCAGAAGCAAAACCTCAATTTCTCAAGCAACTCATCTTCGACAAAGCCTCCACCACCTAACACTGGGTAGAGGAGAACCTATTCAGTAAATAGTGCTGGGAAACCTGGCTGACCACATGCAGAAGCCTCAAACAAGACCCCTATCTATCTCCATACACAAAAATTAACTCTAAATGGATCAGAGACCTAAATGTAAAACCTCACACCATAAGAACTTTAGAAAATGCAAGACATACCCTTATGGAAATTGGAACTGGTATCCAATTCCTGAACAAAACCCAAAAGCATGGGCCATAAGAGATAAGGTATACAAGTGGGGCCTTGTCAAACTGACAAGCTTCTGCAAAGCCAAAGAAACCATTAAGAGAACATGGAGACAGCTCACAGACTGGAAAAATTATTTGCCAACTCCATGTCTGACAAAGGCCCAACATCTTGGATCTACAAGGAGCTCAAAGGTGCTGAAAAGAAAAAACAAAATGGGCAATAGACATGAACAGACACTTCTCAAAAGAAGACATATGAATGGCCAACAGACACTTGAAGAAATGTTCAACCTCACTAATCATCAAGGAAATGCAAATCAAAACCACACTGAGATACCACCTAACTCCAGTCAAAATGGCCATTATCTATAACTAAAAAAAAAAACAGATGCTGGAGAGGTTGTGGTGAAAAGGGAACACTTCTACACTGTTGGTGGGAGTGTAAACTAGTACAGCCTCTGTGGAAATCAGTGTGGTGATTCCTAAAAGCTCTAAAAATCGACCTTTCATATGACCCCGCAATCCCCCTACTGGGAATATACCTTGAAGAACTCAAATCACTCTATAAAAAAGATACCTGCACACATATGTTTATTGCAGCATTGTTCAACCATAGCAAGATCATGGACCCAACCACGCTATCCATCAAAAGAGGTCTGAATTTTTAAAATGTGGTACATATACACAATGGAATATTACACAGCCATGAAAAAGAACAAAATCATGAATTTTGCAGCAACCTGGATGGCATTGGAGTTTATAATATGGAGTGATCTCTCACAGAAACAAAGATCTGAGTATCACATGTTTTCACTCATAAGTGGACCTTGAACAACTATCATAATATTATAAGAAAAGGATTGACAGTGGCAGGAAACTATGGGGCAGGCAGGAAGGGGAAGGGAGGTAGGATTAATGGTAGTCTATATCTGTCTGGGAATGGGGGGCACACTTCATCAACAAGGGTACTACCTACACAATGCATATTTGTATACCTAAGCATTAACTGTACCCCACAATTTTAAAATAAAAAAATGTTTAAAAAATTATTTTCAATTATCACAATACTATTTTAAAAAGAATTGTCAGTAACGGGAAACTGCTGGGAGGGGGCAGGGAAGCAGGATTGATAGAAGTGGGAGTCTGCCTGGGGAAGGGGCGCACACCTCATTAACAAGGGTACCTGCATAATGAACATTTGTATACCTAACCCTGAATTGTACCCCACATCTTTAAAATAAAAAATTAAAAGTTAAAAAAATTATTTTGAGGATAAATTGAAACAAGCAATGTAAAGTCTTTGAGAATATGGCTGAAAATAATTTTGTCCTGTTTTTGGCAGGGCAGTCTTATCTGTTAAACCAACCAACTTGCTTGCAGATAGTTTATGCATGTTTCTAAGAAAGGTACTTTTCCCAAGAAAGATGGAAAGCATTTGTAAACTATCATGTGCTGTGGAACTCCTGTCCCAGGCTGAAGAGGAATGAATTCTTAAATTATAAAGAATGACCACAAACTTAGATGTTCACACAGAAGAGACAATGGGAGGAAGTCGAAAGCATCATGTTGCTATGATACCAGACATTTCAGTATTCTGATTAACAGGCCAAGAGAACAAGCTATCCATATATTTCTTAACATTAAAATGCTAAAATGTTGGAAAGGAGATTAGAACACTGTCTTTCACCTCCTTACTTAAAATTAAATCTTTAAACGCCCTATCAGTAAAACTCTGGTAATAGTTTAGTGCTCATTAGTGCTGTTAAAAGTCTTTAAGTACATTTAATTATTTGAATGTTCCTTTAAAGACCAATTAAGAGCTCAGTGAGTAGACTCTTAAAGCAATTCTTTAGAATCTAGTAGATAATACTAAAGAGCAAAATCAACACAGTTAGCAATAAGGCCTTATAGATTAAAACTTTAAAGAAAATAAAAAGGATCAGAATTTTCAAGCTTAAAGGTCCTTAAAGATGGTGAAGACATTCAATCTCAGAACATTTAAATGATTTACACAAAACCACAAAAAGTGAAAGTTGAAGAGGAGATTCCCTGGTGGCTATTTGAATGGTCAGTTTACAAAAAAGAAAAAAATAAAAGGAAAATAAATCAGGTTTAGAAATTAGTCATCTATCTATCTTTCTCTGTTTTACCACAGTTTCCTGTCCACTAGAGCAATATCTGTATTTGAACAATTGGTAAAGTTTTCCTTGTTGTTTACATTGTGGATGTATATTACAATGTTGGCTATGTTTTTAATTGAAGGCTTATCAGTCCTGTTGATTATGATACTGGTGAGCTCATAAGAATCAACTTGGCAAGACCTTATCTCTACAATAAATTAAAAAATTAGCCGGGCATGGCAGCGTGCACCTATAGTTCCAGCTACTTGGAAGGCTGAGGCGGAAGGATCACCGGAGCCCAGGAGGTCAAGGCTGCGGTGGCCAGGAGCAGCCACTGCACTCCAATCTGGGTGACAGAGTGAGACTCCAACTCAAAAAAAAAAAAAAGAAGAAGAATCAATCCTATAAGGTCAACAGTGTAGGACAGAAGGGTTGTGTCAGGGCATCCAACTGTCACAGGATTATCATTCCATATGGATTGAACAAACTACTCCATCAGTGTAAAAGAAGAGCCCTGGGATACCTCCATCCCCTAGCAGAAGTTTAGTGATAAGAAGTTAGTACAGTACATTCATCAACTCCCTATTGTGTATTAGATAAGCTCAGAGAGAAGGCTGTATGATACTTGAGGCAGAAACTTATGGGGCATGTGCCCTTTCAAGGAGTTATCAAGTGTTCGTGACTGTTCATCAGCCTAGAGGATTCAGAAATGGGATTGGATCCTCCTTTAGAGTGATGAGTTCTGAGAAATAATTCTCCTTGATCAAATGAATAGTAACTGGATTTTAAAACCAAAAAGGTTAAAAAAAAAAAAGTGCTGACTATGGGATAATAATCAAAACTCTCTAGAAGATACTAACTTAGGAAAAAGAATTTTTCTAGGTCCTGGATGTTTGGTGATTAAGAAACACTTGTTTTGAAAATTTAACATATATCTACAATTTTAGCCAAACTAAAATTTAAAAATAAATTAGAGGCAGCAGGATGGCAACAGAATCAGTGGGAGTGTGAGAGTCTCTGTAAGGGAGAGTGTTCATAAAGACAGTCTGCATTAGTGGGTATGTACAGGTGGGTGAGTGAAAATCTGTCTGAGGGGAGATTCTGGATCAAGTATCCAAGGACTCCCCTCCAGAAGCAGCTGCAACCCATCACTGCCCTGAGATTGGTGCAGGATAATCTGCCATTCTTGGGCATCTCTTGGGAGAAGACAGGAGGGATCAGTTGCTCCTCAGTATTGGTCACTGGCACTGGGAACCATGGAGAAGACATGGCAAGAAAATCTGTAGCTGAGCACCACCACTGGTGAGGAGACACTGACCACTGCCATTTTCTCCATCCCAGGTCTGGGCAGAGACCTGCGTTGGCCTGCCCAGCTATGTCCAGCTTCCAACCTGAGATCCAGAGGCAATCTCTGCACCCCTCTAGAATCGACCATTGCTGACCCAGAGAGGAAATTTCAGGAGTGGACACAGAGAGACAGACACCCCACCTCCACACTGGACTAGGCACAGACACATCTGATCTGAATGGGAGACTTGGTAGCTGCAGCAGCAACACCAGATGAGTTGGGTGAGTCTGGATCTGATTCACCCTCCTCCCACAGCAGTCTGTGGGATGTCTGACCCACTTTAAGAGCAGCCCAATAGGCCTGTGCAGAGAGTGGAGGGGAGGGGATGGAGACCAGAGCCCACTCCCTACCGTGGCAGGAGCCATAAGCAGCAGTGGTGCTTAGGAAAGGAATCTGAAGTTCCAGAAACAGCCACAGAGGGAGCTCTTTTTTTTTCTTTCTTTCTGTTTTTGTACTTGTTTTGTTTTCATTATTTTTTATCTTAGTTTTTTTTGTTGTTTGCATATGGGTATTTTTGAGGGTGAGTGCATCATAAGGTTTTTTTAGTCTGCACATTTGTAGATTTTGGGTTTTTTTGCCTTTGTTTGTTTCTTTGTGTATTATTTAGTTGGTATGTCTGTCTCTTTGCCTTCTTCTTCTGTCCCTTCATCTTCCTTTCATCTCTCTTCTTCCTTTTCCCATTCTTTTCCTTTTTCTTATCTCATTTTGCTTACAGGGGGAATACATACACCCCCACCACATGGACAGATTGCAAGGTGGTGGGAAGTGGGTTCCAGGGGCTACACACAACTGTTAGTGGATACTGTGATCTGCAGATAGTATCTGAACCACAGCTCCCCCCATCACATCTTAAATCTCAAAACTGAAAAAAAGCACAGCCCCCCATTCCCAGTCTAGCTTCAAAATTGAACAAATACAGAGGCTCTACATAAGGAAGAATAGGGGATTGAATAAACAGAAGTAAAAGCTATTCCCCCTATCACTGAACAACAGAATTAAAGAAGGGGGAATGCGGGGGAGGAAAATAATCACAAATTAAGAAGAATCACTGGAAGAACACATACAGAACACATATGGAAGGTCCCATACAGAACTCTGGGAAGACAGCAACTAACAATACAACCTTCAGAACTCAAACAATGAAGAGCCTCCAGAATAATTGGTCTCAAGCCACAAACCCAGATATCAAGATATTAATAGAGAGAATGAATATAAATGAAGAGAGACAAGAGGAAAGAATGAAGAAGTTGGTAACTGAGATGACAGCAAAAAAAGAATACAGTTAGCAAAATAAATAACAAACTGACAAGCATGGAAAGCAGAATTAACCAAGCAGAAGAGGGAATCTCAGAGCTTGAGGATCAAAATATGGAACTAACCCAACTGTTAAAAACATAGAAAAGAAGCTTAAAAAGATGGAACAAAGCCTCAAAGAGATGTGCGATTCTACCAAAAGGCTGAACTTATGATTAATTGGCCTCCCTGAGGCAGATAGAGAGTCAGAGACTACTCTGAAACACTCATTCCATGAAATTAACCAAGAAAACTTCCCTCATCTCATCAGAGAGATGACCATTCAAACACAAGAAATTCAGAGAATGCCCGCACACATCAAATGAGAAGACCAACTCCTAGACACATTGTAATTTGCTTACACAAAATAGGAATAAAACAAACAATTCAAAGGCAGCAAGAGAGAAATGTCAAACTACCTATTGGGAAGACCAAGTAGAATAGCAGCAGACTTATCTGCAGAAAGACTACAGGCTAGAAGAGACTGGAGTCCAATCTTTAAAATCCTAAATGATAAACAATTCCAACCAAGAATTTCCTACCCAGCTAAGTTAAGCTTCATCAGCAATGGAGAATTAAAATCCTTCCCAGACATTCAATTCTTAAGAGTTTATGCTGTCTCCAGACCAGCTCTACAAGAAACGCTTCAGAAAGTTTTAAACAGAGAAAAAGAATGACCATGCTTTTTCTAAGAATGCAGGAAAAAGACTGAAAACACACACATATATCAATCCCCAAATCAAAGGAAAACCAACAAACAAATAAGCAAAAAAAAACAGCAATAAACTCTATAAGAATCTCATGATGGGGATAAACTCTCACATCTCTGTAATTAGTCTGAACATGAATGGACTAAATGCATCACTGAAAAGACATAGAATGGAAAACTGGATTTTTAAAAATGATATAACAATATGCTGACTCCAGGAGACTCATCTCACCAGAATGGACACTCACAGACTCAAAGTAAGAGGATGGAAAACAAATTTTCAGGCAAATGGAACATAAAACAAAGAAGGAATTGCAATCTTAATATCAGACAAAAATCTTTTAAGCTATCAAAAATTTAAAAAGATACAGAAAGCCACTCTATAACGATAAAAGGTTAAATCCATCAACAATAAATATCCATCCTAAACATCACACCCAACATAGGAGCACCTACTTTTAAGAAGAAACTTCTAGGTAAACAAAAAAAAAAGATACTGTCTCCAACACTATCATGGTTGGGGACTTAAATACCCCACTAACAATCCCACATACATCATCAAGGCAAAAATCAACAAGGAGATCTGGAACCTCAACTTGGAATTTGACCAAATGAACTAAATAGATACTAACAGAACACTCCACCCAACTCCATCACCACATGGAAGGTACTTCAAGATCAACCACATCCTCGGCCATAAATCTAGCATAAACAAATTCTGTAAGATCAAAGTACTGCCATGCTCCATCTCAGACCACAGTGGAATAAAAATAAATATCAACAAAAACAAAGCTCTCCCAAAACCCACAAAGACATGGACACTAAATAGCATGATGCTGAACAACTCCTGGATCAACACAGAAATAAAAACAGAAATTAAAAGATTTCTGGAAGCGAATTAAAATAAAGATACATATTACCAAAATCTCCAGTACTGAGATGCCATTCAAGCAGTACTGAGAGGAGAATTCATTTCTTTACAAACACACATCAAGAAAATGGAAAAATCACAAGTTAACAGTCTATCAAATCATGTAGGAAGCTGGAAAGACATGATCATCAAAACCCTTACTTCAGAAGAATCCAGATCATGAAAGTAAAAGCCTAAATCCAGGACATAGAAGACAAAAATATTGTAGAAAACATCAATGAAACAAAAAGTTGGTTCTTTGAAAGGATAAACAAAATCTTGGCCAGACTGACCAAGAAAAAGAGAGAAAAAGCCCAAATAAACACAATCAGAGATGCAAAAAATCAAATCACAACAGATGCCAAATAAATACAAAAAAAATTATTAGAGAATACACTCCTGTATGGAGACAAAATTGATAACCTAAAAGACATGAATTACTTTCTGACATCACACAACCTCCCAAAGTTTAAACAAGAAGAAATTGAGACATTAAATAGGCCAATAACAACCCAGGAACCTGACTCCATCATAAGAAAACTACCCACAAAAATGTACTGAACCGGATAGCTTTACAGCAGAGTTTTGCAAAGCATACAAGGAGGAGCTGATACCAAACCTATTAAAAGTATTCCAGGCAATTGAGAAAGATGGAACTCTTCCCAAATCAATTTATGAAGCTAAAATCACATTGATATCCAAACTGGGTAAAGATCCAACAAACTAAAAAAACTATAGGCCAATTTCCATAATGGTATCTCCTGAATTTTCTAAGGTTCTTATAGTTTGAAGTTTTACACTTAGGTCTTTGATCCATTTAGAGCTGATTTTTGTGTATGATCACAGATAGGGGTCTTGTTTTAATCTGCATGTGGTCAGCCAGTTTTCTCAGCATCATGTACTGAACAAGTTTTCCTCTCCCCAGTGGTTGTTCACATCCTTGATGAACATAGATGCAAAAATATTCAACAAGATTCTAGCAAATTTGATCCAACAACACATCTCAAAAATTATCCACCATGACCAAGTAGGCTTTATCCCCAGGATGCAGGGTTGTTTCAACATCTGCAAGACCATAAATGTAACTAACTACATCAACAGAGTGAACAATAAGAATCGCAAGATTACATCATTAGACCAGAAAAGGCTTTTGATAAAATCTAGTATCCCCTCTTGATAAAAACCCTTGAGCACCTAGGCATAGAGAGAATTGTTGGGAGCCGGCCATGGAGGCCCACTGAGCATTAGGGATCAGGAAGGGCCTTTGACCCTGATACCACTAGGATGCGTTCAGGAGCTATTGAACCCATTTCTTCCCCCTTCCTACTCAGCACTAACCAGATTAAGTGCCTGTGAACTCAAAACATAAAACTCTGAGACCGGGACGAACACAAGCTAACTTTAGAAGCTCATTGCTCCCATTCTTTTACAAACTGCGGTTCTGGCTTTCACACAACTTATAATTCAAACTTGGGTCACATCTAAGAGCCTTAGTATTGGTCACAGGCTTCTGGATCATGATCTTAGGATTTATTGAAGTTGAATAAATGGATTAAGGTTTCACCGATTAGGTTATGGGATTATACCTGAAAGAACATCTGGTGGGTGGGGAACGCCCCTCACACACCCGACTGTGTATAAAAGACCAGTTGTAATTCCCATTAAATGGCTTCTGCACTAGACAGGTGACCAGTCTCTTTCTTTCTCTCTCTCTCTTTCTTCTTCCCCCAATTGCCGACGCTGTCTCCACCTTTGGGGTACCCTGAACCCAGCTGGAGCTGGACTCCGGCAGAGAACATAGTGAGAGTCATCTATGATAAACCCATAGCCAATATATTGCTAAACAGACAGAAATTAAAAGCATTTTTCCTGAAAACTGAAACAACACCAGACTGCCCACTTTCACCCCTCCTTTTTAACATAGTTTTGAAAGTCCTAGCTAGAGCAATCAGACAGAGAAGAAAATCAGGGGTATTCAAATAGGAAAAGATGAAATCAAGTTATCCCTCTTTGCTGATGACATGATTCTGTACCTTGAAAGCCCAAGAGAATCTGTCAAAAATCTCCTTGCACTAATAAAGGACTTTGGCAAAGTCTCAGGGTACAAAATCAACATACAAATGATAGTCATATTCTTATACACCAACAACAAACAGGTTGAGAACCAAATAAAAGGCACAATTTATTCACAACAACCACACACAAAAAATAAATCAACGTTGTTGAGATGTCCATCCTACTCAAAGCAATCTACAGATTTAACACAATATCCATTAAATTACCAACATCATTTTTCTCAGACCTGAAAACAACAATATAGGAGTTCACATAGAAACATAAAAGACCATGAGTAGCCAAAATGATCCTCAGCAATAGAAAAACAAAGTGGAAGGTATCACACTTCCAGACTTTAAACTTTATTATAAGGCTACAATAATCAAAACAGCCTGGTATTGGTACAAGAACAGGCATATAGACCAATGGAACAGGACAGAGATTCCAGAAGCAAAACCTCAATTTCTCAACCAACTCATCTTTGGCAAAGCCTCCACTAACAACCACTGGGGAGAGGAAAACTTATTCAGTACATGATGCTGAGAAAACTGGCTGACCACATGCAGATTAAAACAAGACCCCTATCTGTGACCATACACAAAAATCAGCTCTAAATGGATCAAAGACCTAAGTGTAAAACTTCAAACTATAAGAACCTTAGAAAATTCAAGAGATACCATTATGGAAATTGGAACTGGCAATTGGAACTGGCAACCAATTCCTGATCAATACCCCAAATGCCCATGCCAGAAGAGATAAGATAGACAAATGAGACCTCATCAAACTAAAAAGCTTCTGACTGGGCGCAGTGGCTCAAGCCTGAAATCCTGGCACTTTGGGAGGCTGAGGTGAGGCAATTACCTGAGCTCATGGGTTCAAGAACCTGGGCAACTTGGTGAGACCTCATCTCTACAATAAAATCAAAAAATTAGCCAGGTATAATAGAGCATGCCTGTAGTTCCAACTACTTGGAAGACTGAGGCAGAAAGATCACCTGAGCCCAGAAGGTTGATGCTTGGGTGGCCATAAGCATGCGACTGCACTCTAGCTTGGGTGATAGAGTGAGACTCCAACCCCCCCCCAAAAAAATGGGCAAATAATATGAATAGACACTTCTCAAAAGAATACATATGAGCAGCCAACAGATGTATGAAAAAATACTCAACCTCACTAATCATTTGCATTAAAGAAATGCAAATTAAAACCACACTGCGATACCACCTAACTCCAGTCAGGATGGCCGTCATCAATAACTCAAAAAATAACAGATACTGGAGAGATGTAGGGAAACAGGAACATTTCTACATGGTTGGTCAGAGAGTAAACTCGTACAGCCTCTGTGGGAAACAGTGTGGTGATTCCTAAAAGATCTAAAAATTGACCTTCCATACAACTCAGCAATCTCCCTTCTGGGAATGTACCCAGAGGAACTCAAATTATTCTACAAAAAAGATACCCACACATATATGTTTACTGCAGTACTATTCACAATTGCAAAGACAAGGAACCAGCAATGCTGCTCATCAAAAGAGGACTGGATAAAAAAAGCATGTGGTTCATATACACAATGGAATATTATGCAGTCATAAAGAAGGACAAAATTATGAACTTTTCAGCAACTTGGATGGATTTAGAGTCTATCAGGGATCTATCACAGAAACAAATGAGTACCATATGTTCTCACTTATAAACTGACCCTGAACAATTATCATAGTACTATAAGAAAGGAATTGGCTGCAATGGGAAACTGCTGGGGGGTGGGGAGGGGTGTAGGATTGGCAGTAGTGGGAAACTACCAGGGGAGGGGGGCACACCTCATCAACAAGGTCACTTGCATAATGAACATTTGTATACCTAAACATGACTTGTATCCTAAATCTTTAAAATAATAAATTAAAACAAACAAACAAAAAGGCTAGAAATGGACTCTACAACTTTACAACACCAGAAAAAAAAAATAATGGAATGAATTAATAAAGAAATTTCCAAAGAAGTTAAGAAAAAGAGAAAATTTTTTAAAATTGCAAAGCCAGGACAAATAGAAAACACAAAATAACATACCATAATTAATTGAAATATACCGATTACAGATATAAGAAGAGGTGAACTAAACACTCCAGTTTAAAGATACAAATTTTCAGATTTGGTATAAATAGAAAAACTAAAAATATGCTATTTCCAAGAAACTCACCTAAAACATTAGGTTACAAAAAAAGTAAAAGTAAAAGATGGAAAAATATATACCAAGCAAATACAAATAATGCTAGTGTATTAATGTCAGAAAAATAGCCCTTTTGCTAAATAAATTACAATAAAAACAACGAGATACCATTTCATACCCATTCAAATGGCTACTATCAAAAAAAATAGTTAGTGTTGGTATGGATGTGGAGACATGCACATATGAGATGTGTACATTGATACAAGTAAATGAGTGAATAAAGGAGGAAGAAGAGAGAAATCTTCCTCTGAAAATAATTCCAAATAATGTATGTAGATATTCCCTCCGCCAGAAAGTGGAGCTTAATTTCTTACTCACACCACCTAGAGGTTGGGCTGAATTTAGTGACTCATTTCCAGAGAATATTGAAAGGGAAAAATAGTCACTTGACAGTTAACCAATTAATCAAGGTTCATCACCAGAAGTAAGGCATGTTGATGCCATGAACCCCTGACATGATGTGATGAGGAAGGCACTTCCCGTCTGTTATTCATCCTGAAAACTCAAATCCCCAATCTAAAATAGGAAAATACATCAGAGAAATCCAAAGTGAGGGGTATTCTACAAAATACATTTCCAGGACTCTTTAAAACTGCCAAAGTCATGACAAACAAGAAAAGACTGAGGAGACTTCATGATTAAATGCAATGTGGCATCTGGATTGGATCCTGGAATGGAAAAAGGGCATCACTGGAAAAATGGGTGAAACCTGAATGAAGTCTGGAGTATAGTTAATAGTAATGTACCAATGCTAATACCTTAGTTTTGACAAATGTACTGTAGTGATGTAAGATGTAAGATTAGGGAAAACTGAGTCAGAGGCATTAAGGATCTCTCTGTGTTATCTTTGTGACTTTTCTGTAAGTCTAAATTATTCCAAAAGTAAAAGTTAACCTTGAAAATGTTATAATACACTCACTAATATCATAATTTTAAAAAAGAAAATAATTGGCAGTAGTGGGACACTGCCAGGGAAGGAGGGGGCACACTTCATCAATAAGGGTACCTGATCTCACACCAGGCAAAGTGAGGACAAAAGTCAGGCCCAAACTTTACCTGGACAATGATCATTTGCGTACCTAATCCTGAAATGTACCTCACATCTTTAAAGTTAATAAATTTTTTTAAAGAATTAAAATAAATTAATGTTTTGCCAGATTGGCTTCATGTCTTTTCATCTATCCATAGAAAAAAATGTGAACAAATAGCTAAATAACAAATTTTTTAAAATCTAAAGCTACACTTCTATCTCTTCCCCAACTTTTTATCTCCAGACTTAAACCACCAGAGTGAAGTTAGTATAAAGCATGCTCAGGCATGTGTTTGTATCTCTACTACAAATGTAAAATCCGCAGTACTTTACATAAATACTATGCTAATACACATGCATCCTTTTATAGCTTTCTTTTTTTGTTAACTTTAAATTCTAGAGATTTATATATGCTGGTATCAAAAATCTAGTTCATTTCTATCACAATTTTAACTGATCTCACAACAGAGAGATAGCAGATTATTTCCCACTTTTGTATTATTAGACTATCTGCTACAATTAATGTTCTTGTACATGTCTTCTGGGATACATTTCTTTTTGGGGCACATGTGTAAGAATTTTTCAGTCATGGCCACTCAAAAAATGCTATTACAGGTTTGAAAGTTTTTTGTTTTGTTTTTTGTTTTTGAGTCAGAGTCTCACTCTGTTGCCCAGACTGAAGTGCAGCCGCTGGGCTCCAATGATCCTTTCAAGGAGCTGCAACTACTGTGCGCGCTACAACGCCTGGCTAATTTTGTATTTTTTGTAGAGACTAGGGCTCACTAAATTGCCAGAACTGGTCTCAAACCCGCGGGCTCAGGTAATCCACTCGCCTCAGCCTCCTAAAGAGCTGGGATTATAGGCTGAGCCACTGAACCCGGCCAGATGTTTTTTAACTTTACTAAATATGCTCAGTTGGTGCACCAGGATAATAGTACAATTTACATTTCCAAAGTACAAGTGTTATAATTTCCCCCACATTTCCCTCAATGCATGCTACAGTAAATAATGAACCTCCAAAGTTGTCCACATCTTGACCCCTCGAACATTTGACTGTTACCTTACACTGCAAAAAGATACTGATGTGAGATGGAGTGATTACTCTGCATTATTTGGGTGGGTCCAGTGTAATCACAATTGTCCTTATCATAAGGAGTCAGGAGAGTCAGGGAAAGCAGGAGTCAGAAAGCCAGAGAGAGATGTGAAGATGTTATGCTGCTAGCTTTTAAGATGAAGGCAGGAGCTACTAGCTAAGAAATGCAGGTCACCTCTAGAAACTGGAAAAGACTAAGAAATACATTCCCCTCTGAAACATCCAGATAGAACCAGTTCTGCCAATACCTTCATTTCTGCCTGGGGAGAAAGATTTGGGGCTTCAGACCTGCTGAACTATAAGGTAACACATTTGTGTTGTTTTATTTTCATTATTTATTTATTTATTACAAAGTTGTGGGGGTACAAATAGGATTTACTACATAAGTAGGTTGCATGCAGTAAAAGTTTGGGCTTCTAGGTAGCTCTCACTCCCCCTGGCGTGAACCAGTATAAGGTAATACATCTGTATTCTTTTAAGTCATCACATTTTTGGTAATTTGTTACAGCAGGAATGGGCAACCAATACACACGTTGTAAGACTACGTTTTTTGTTTGTTTCTTTCTTTGCCAAGTGAGGGGTGTAATGTTTGCAAGTGCCTACCTACTGAGCCTCTTTTTGTATATGGTATAAGGTAGGTTTTTACAGTTATCTTCTTTTTGTCTACATAGATAAGCAGTTACATAGCACCATTTCTTGAATTGTCAATTCCTTTAATTTCATTATGCAATGGTAGATTTTAAATTTTTTAAATAGACGCTTTTAGAATAGCTTTATATTTACAGAAATATTATTAAGATAGTATGGGTACTTTCTCCATAATTTATACCCCGTTTTCCAACATCTTGCATTAGCATGAAACACTGGACAGGATTAGTGAGACAACAGTGATACAGTATTAGTAAATAAACTCCACATTTTGTTCAGACTTACTTAGTTTTCATTTAATGGTCTTTTTCTGTTGTAGGATCCCATCCAGGATATCATATGTAAGTGCCATGTCTTCTTAAACTCCTCTTGGCTGTGACAGTTTATCAGACTTCCCTATTTTTTGATGACTGGGTATTTTGTAGAATGTTCCTCATTTGAGATTGATCTGAAATTTTTCTCATGATTAGATTGGGGCTATGGCTTTTTTGAAGATCCTCATTCCATCATATCAAGGGTACTTACCATCAGCATGACTTTTCCTCATTAGTGGTGACCTTAGTCATGTGGTATTTGCCAGGTTTCTCCACTATAAAATTACTCTTTTTCCCCTTGCTATACTGCACTCTCTGGAACAAAGTTATTACATGCAGCCCCAATGAAGAAGTGGAGAGTAATGCTCCACCTCCTTGAGGGCAGAGTATCTACATAAATTACTTGAAAGGTTTCTGCAGAGGGAACTTTCCTGTTCTTTCCTATTTTTTTGCTAAATCATCTCTTTATACTGGTATAGATCTGAATATTTATTTTGTACCTTTATTTTGAGCCCAATACTACTTTATTTATTTTGCAGCTCAAACTGTTTCAACTTTGGCCATTAGGACCTTTTTTAGTTGATTCCTGTGTCCCCTTGAGATACCCCATAATTGTGAGGGACTTTGTTTTGTTGTCTCTCCCTCTACCTTTCCCTCTCCCTCTCCCCCTCTCCTCTTCTCCCCCTATTCCCTTCTTCCCCTTCTCTTTTTGAGTCAGGATTTTACTCTGTTGCCCAGGATGGAGTGCAGTGGCACAATCCTCAATCCTGGGCTCAGGTGATCGTTCTGCTTCAGTCTCCCTGAGTAGCTAGGACTACAGGTGTGTGCTATCATACCTGACTAATTTTTTGATGATTTTTCTCCTCCCTCTCCTTCTTTTTCTTTTTCTTTCTTTTTTTTTTTTTTTTGTAGAGATGAGGTCTCACAATATTGCGCAGGCAGGTTTCAAACTCCTGGGCTCAAGTAATCCTCCTACCACATCCTCTCAAATTGCTGAGATTACAGTCATGAGCCACCATTACCTGGTTCATTGTTTTTCTAGTACTCCCTTACTTTCAAGTACTACAAGATGCTCCAGGACCATCTTATGTATTACCTGCCTCAGCTCCAAAATCAGCTATTTCTCCAAGAAGTACTGGATCCTTTTATTAAAGAATAGTATTGGAAACCAAGGTCTTGGCACTGGTTATGATTATTGTTACTGAGTGTCATTGCTTCTAAGCCCTCTCAAGTTAAAAAAAAAAATGTATATACTGATCTGTATATTTATAAACATTTGTCATTCCAGCCTTCCTCCCTAGCTTGTCTGTAACTTCCCGTATCAACAGTGAAAAACCTGAATCCCACCTTCTAGCGCCTGTCTACTTAATTGTTCAATATATATGCATGTATGGTCATTTCTGAATTCTTAATATATATCCACATGAAAAACTTTAGCAAGTAGAAGTCAGTGCTCATATATGGTTACTTTTGTCTTTTGTCTTATAGTCTCCACTCATTTCCAAATTTACTAAGGTCAACACTTCTATCTCCTTCAGTAAAGTTATTTCATACGTTTGTAATATAGTTTAGGTTTTATGTCACAGCTTATATTCCATCCTGGGATTCACCAGCTTCTTAACCATTTTCTGTTTTAGTTTTCATACATTAAGTTTCATTTTGGGTTTGTAAAATTATATGGGTCTCAACATCTCATTTTAGAAAAATGATACATTGACTTAGATCAAGTTTTCTCATTCTCTTTACCTCAGTTTTGGAAAATTATAATTTCTTATAAATCTTTTTTTCAATTTTTTTAGTTTGCAAGTTTATTGGCATGTTAGTTTAAAAATCCCAAAAGGGCCTCCAAACTGTTAGGTCAGACCCCCCGGGGGTTGTGTCTAGTTTGCAAACCAGTGCTGCATGAAAAATGCAAAGATCTGCACAGAAGTTAGATTGGCAAATATAGTTTATTTAGAAAGTAAATTAGAGAAAGATACAGAGAGAGAGAGGTGATTCACCTCCCAAGGTAGAGGAGAGGGTCAAAGCTAAGAAAACATGGCGGCCATAGCTTAAAGAGCCACGTGGACACACCAGAGTTTAACAAAGCACTGGCAAATGGCTACTCAAAGTGGAATGCCCTTTAAGGCTTCCCTTTGATGGGGGCAGGTTTTTAAGGTGATTGGGTGGTGGTCTGCTCCTTATCATCATGGAGGGCAGGTAAGCACAGCTACTGACATCAGGTGATGGATGGCAGGCAGGTGGGTGGGTTAGTCACAGGATTGCTGCCATGTTGATGGGGTCTGTGTCCTGAAAGTCATGAAGGGCTGATTAGGTTAACTTGTTTACAAAACAAGCTGGGGAGGGGGTTGTAAAACAATTATCAATAGCTACCTCTGAGAAACCAGTTCTGTCCTTGGCTAGTTATTAGAGGACAAATTTAAGTGAACTGCTAGAAAAAATGACAGATCTAGGCAATGTTAAAATGGCTGATTTGGCTATATTTATTTTATGTTATGTCCTTACATGGCATAAAGATATTCATAATATTCTCCTGTGATTTATCAACCTCTATTCTAAAAGTTGTTATATCCTCTATTTTATCCCTAGTATTTTTGCTTTGTATTCTGTTTTTTTATTGATGCATGTTACCAGAGCTTTGTCTATTTTATTAATGTTTACAAAGAAATTGCTTTAAACTTAGGTGGTCTCATCTATAGATTTTTAAGAATTTTTTTCACTTTTTAAAAAACTTTTCTTATGTATTACTTTATTTGGATTTGTCTCACTTTCTCATTTTAACTTCTTAGACTGAAGACTCATTTAATTAATGTCTGTTCATCTTTTTCAATATGTTAATTTTAAGAGATCAGATCTCATTATTCTTTAGCTGCATCATTTTTTATATGAAATGCTTTCATTGTCATGTATATGTAAATACCCATTAATATTTTCTAAGAGTTCTTTTTAACCTACAAATTATTTAGGTACAATTATATAAAATGTTCTTAGTTGTAATTTGCTGTTTATTGATTGCATGGTGAATGATATTAATAATACTGGTTTGTCAGATATTTCTTGAGACTTGCTTTGTGTATTAACTAATGTTAGACCACAGATTCTTTTTTTTTTTTTTTTTTTTTTTGAGTTAGAGTCTCACGCTGTCACCCATACTGGAGTGCAGTGGCCACTCCTGGCCA
>NW_007249895.1:104001-133001 GCF_000164805.1 Carlito syrichta | reverse complement strand
GGCCACTGCAGCCTCAACCTGCTGTGCTCCAGCGATCCTTCCGCCTCAGCCTTCCAAGTAGCTAGAACTACAGATGTGCATTACCACACCCGGCTAGTTTTTTTTGGTTTTTTGTTTTTTTTTTGGTTTATTGTAGAGATGAGGTCTCGTAATTTCCCAGGCGAGTCTCCAACCCCCAGGCTCAGGCAATCCACTCACCTCAGCCTCCCAAAGATGTGGTATTTCAGGCTAAGCCACCGAGCCTGGCTAGACCACAGATCCTATTTATATATTTATGTCCATTTCTTCAGGCTTACTAATTATGTTGCTTAAATATGTTAGATCCCTTCTGATTTTTATACTCTATTACTCAATAGGTATATCAAAATCTATGAAGCCTATACATTTGTCCATTTATCTTAGTAATTTTGCCAATTTTGCTTTACACATTTTAAAGCTATATTGTTAGGTAGCCATATTTACAGTCTGAGTTAATTCATAATTATCTATCTGTATGTATATCTAGTCCTTCCTTGATATTTTGAAATTTCACAAGAATATATACTGGTGAGAGTCAATTCTCAATTATTGTGTTGAGAATTTTGCCAATTCTTTCTGTAAGTTCACCTCCTTCAGTTCTGGAAAATTTTCTTGATTCTTTAAAAAATATTTTTCTCTATTGCCTTTCTTCTATTTCTGGAACTCCTGTAACTCAAACACTGGCTCCTCTGTAGTGATACCTTAATTTTCATATTTACTCTCTCTTTTTCCCTTCTTTCTTCTCTCTTTTTTTCATTAGTTTCTTCAGTTTTATCTTTCACCACCAGCACTATAACATTAAGTACTTCTTTGACTTTTAGGCCTTCAATGAGATTCCCTTCTGTCTGAAATACTTTTTGCCATCCCTGCAACTGTATCTTCTTCTTTTTTTTTTTTTTTTGAGTTGGAGTCTTCAGACTAAATCCTACTCCACTTTGGGGCTTATTTTTCTGAGATGGTTCCTTGAGTGTAGGCACACTCCTCCTGAGAATATTTGTTTTTTTCTTCTTCCATGTGTCACAGGGCTACCTGTCATCAGCGCTGTCACCATATGTATGAAATTTTTTGACTTGGAGGTTCCCAGACCAATAGATAAATACAAATTCAAATACAAAGTTGAGCAACTAATAGGCAGTAATTTTCATTTTTAGGTATAATGTTTCTTACCAGATGCCAAATACAGAGTGACAGCCTTCTTTCTCTTCCCCTGTGTGATATCTTTATTATAGGTCTTTCTTCAACCAACAGTGTAGCTCCTCACTAAAAGGCTTAAGCTTTATGAAGAGTCTTAGTCCAAATGCCCCACCTACTCCCAGCTAAATACTTACCTTTCATCACTATGAAGAAAATAAAACCTGGATTTTTAAATTACAAAGAAAACAACACTCCATCCCAGTGTTTATGCATTTATAGAAATTTGGTTATATTTAATTTAGAAGTCTAATATTTTTCCAAAATGTTGTCAGAAACAGAAATCAGTGACAATAATTTCAATCATAAAAAAGATTCTTTTCAAAGTAATTGAGGTTCCAGATCCAACAAACATGAACACTGACAATGATAAACCAACAATGTGTGAGCTTATTCACATGTCATCTCATCTGATCTTCATAAATATATCTATGATATATAGGAACAACTTTATTGCACAAGCAAAGCAGCTGAACCTCAAAATTAGACCCTAAAGTTCACCTGGGAATTAAAATCAATTATATTGATTGCAAGTTGAGTTCATTATATTGCAGTTGCAACAGCATAAATTCATCACAACAAAACAGCAGCTTCTATTTTGTGAGCATTTACTATGTGTCACATTATTCCCATTACCCTCATTTACTTTTTTAAATATTCTAATGATATGACATTCTTATGAAATATTATTCTTTATATTTTATGTATGAGGATATTTTATCTCTTGCAGAAATAAAGAAACTTGATTGAGGTCATGCAATACTATGTGCTTGGGAGTTTTTAATCTCTTACATTTGAATCTATGCTTTTAAATATTACTGTATTGACTCCTCAAATTATCAACAGTACTATTTCTAATTCATGGATTATACCAGAATCAGTTATTAACACAAAAAGTATTATTTAATTAGATCTGAAATTATTCTCTTACAAATTTTTCTTAATAGTGCAGGAAGACATGACTTGATATCATTAAATGCATACCACATCACTATGCTCAGATGTTGCCATTTAAAAATATTCTATTGAGTCATATTTTGGTATTTTTTCAGATGGGAAGTAATGGGATGGGGTGTTTGGAAAGCTTAAAAGCAAAGAGCATATTAAGGTTCTGGTTTTGTTATTTGATCAATACCTATGCAAACTGAAATATGAAATATGTAAAACCATTTATATATCTCAATGTTCCTATTGGAATAAGATCTTCAGAGTAGATATTAAAAGATGAACATATTGAAAGAAGACCATCAGAATTACATGTGAAATTTCAGATATTTATTGCTTGATAATGTTATTGCTTTGACAAAAATAACATTAGTCTGTGCTTTTGTCCAAGAACTGATAAAAGTATTGAATGGGGAATTAAATCAATGATCCAACATGAACAAAAAAGAAGTGCCTTTTTGGAATCCAGAATGACCACTACTTCACCTTATAAGAGGCAGTAAGGCATAGTGAAGACAATACAGGATTTGGGGCCAGAGAGACCTGGATTTGAAGTTAGTCATGATTATAGATAATTTTTTGAGATTAGTTGGCTCATTCTTTAAATGAAGATCATAGAATCTACCCTGTTAGGTTGATGCTGTTAAAGATAAATAATTTTAAAAGCCAGTGACCCAATTTGAACCCCAGAAATTATTATTGTTCTATTTAGAGATAAATGTGAATGTTTTTGAGACTCAGGATTATTTTACCAATGGCTAAAAAGCATGGCTTCTGCAGCAATCAGGTTGTCTTTGGGCTAAAAACAGATATTTTCTGACCTGGTCAGTGCTTTGTCTCTTGCCTATTAGCAAGTTACTGCCTCTTGCACTGCATGTCATGATTCTCCTCCTCTGCATCCCTGTTCCAGCTTCAGGGACTAAAAATGGGAAACTCTTCTTTAAGATGATTTACAGATGTGTTTGGAAAACTTGGCTGCATCAGAAACCAAAACACTTCTGTCTTTGCATAAGTGATGTGGCATGTTGGTGGGGGGCCAAAGAAGGATGAATAGGGGATAGCTTCAAAGAACCTTGACAATACATGTCTATCATGACTATAACACATAAAAATACAGGCCCCAAAGTACAGGTATTAAGCACTTATTGAGTGTTGATAATGAACAGGCTTGCACTCCCGCCAAATGCAAGATTCTGTGCCAAAGTTGTAGACACTAGACACTCGTGGGGAGATAGCTAATGATGCTCTGTGAGTCTATACTCAAGTAAAACAATGGAAGGAAGTGCTTTCTCATCCAGTAATCATCATGTCACATGCTATAATGTGAAAGTTACACCTTGAACATGATTTCCTAACCAAAGAGACCAATAGGATTAAAAACCATTCTGTACTTCCCCACCAATAAGGACACTCTACCTCAGGGATGAGATTCCCAGAAGAAGGGAGACTTTTTAAAACTCTAACAGAAAGCCATACTTGCACATCAGTACTCATTTCATTGATTCTCTCATTTGCTTATCAATATTTGTTGTATTTTATGTATCATCACTAAAATAGGCACTGGTGATAGAAAGATGAGCAAGATCCCTTTCTTGCCTGTATTAAATTAGCAAGCCCATGAATCAAGTTCAGTAAAACGGATGGGCCTCCCTTCTAAAGAGCTTCTTCATTTAATGTATCCAATCATAGTCTCTCTCCTTCAGAGTCTTCCAATTATTTCTGTAACTCCTCAACCAAATAAATAATTGCAAATAGAGAAAATGTTGCATAACAGCAACCCTTTACTATTTGACTCTTTATAGGGTACACAGCAAGTTATCATGAGTAGATTTTTTGATCTTCAAAACAATTAGTAGTAAGGCCACGAAGGACATCAACATCCCATTTGACAGTGACTGAGGCTCTGATGAGTACCCTGAGTATTATATATAGATAGGCTCAAAGATGTTGATTACACATATTACTGAAAAAACAATAATTTTACATTTTGACGACACCATTTTAACACATTTTTACATAGCTGAATAAAAAATGTCTCCCGATAACCTTCCCATTCGGAGAGCTGTAGTTTCAGCTGCAGCAAGAAAGAACCACAGTGCCTTGGACTGCGGAGGCAGTGGCAGAGACAGGAGCAGTCTGGGTGGGTTGTGGGGTCTCCTGGCTCAGGAAGGCAAGGAGAGATTTCCACGCATTGCAAAAGTTGACATATTGGGACTCCTGGCAAGATGGCAAAGGAGCAGGTTGATCCATGAGACTCTCTGCAAAACTGAGTGAACATGGGGACTCTTGCTCTCCCCTGGTGCCTCTTGCTCCCGTTACTGCCAGTCAGCTCTTTGGCCAACCGCTCAGGTCTGGGGGATGACAGAAAACGGCCCCGCACACTGCTCTACTTGCCGCTGCAGCCACCGCCACCTCCCACGCTGCTGGCCACATTGTTCTGTAGATTGGAGGCCTTCAGTTCCATTCACTGCACTGCTGGCTAAGCTGCTTCCGCTGCTGCTCCCTCCCACAGTAGCTGCCCTTCCGGATCACTCTAGCTTCTTTCCTCGCACTGCACTTCTGAAGAGGCCACCTCCACTGCTGCTCATTCCCGTAGCTGCTCCTTCCGCCCCCACCCAAGGCAGCCCTCAATCCTGGACCCAGGGAGCTCTGGGCCCCCAAGCCTGCTGCAGAGATCCATCCTGCCAGAGCTACCCAGTGCCACACTGACCTGCAGCTCCTGGCCATCCCACACTCAGCCCTCCCCCAGTTGGGCCCAGCGGGTGGGTCAGAGAACAGTTCACCAGCTCTGCCCAGCTCTACTTGCCTCCAGCTTGAGATCTAAGGTAATAAAATCAAACTGGGAGAGACAGATACCCCTCCCCCATGCTAGATTGGACACAGCTCAGATTGAATGGCAGACTTCTGAGGCAGCAAGCTGACTGAACTTAGATCTGATCAAATCTCCCCCTGCAGCAGGCCTGGGGCATCAGATCCTACCAGCCTGCAATGAGAACTAGAGATCAGAGCTGAAAGGACATTGGACTTAGAGGATTGAGCTAAGAGCATGATTGGTTCCCTTGTTTTTATTTTTTCTATTTGTATTCTTTGTATGTTTGTTTTACTTATCTTTGTTTTTTCTTCTTTTTTTATCTCTTACTGTTTTTGATAGCATTTAAGTAGTAGCTTTGCCTCTGTTAGTTTACTGATTTTTTTTATTCTTTAGACTTCATGCTTCTGTAAGGGAATAGTATCAATAAGGAGGCTGATTGACTTGTATGTCTGTATGATTGTATGCTTTAGTTTGTTTGTTTTTTTTAACTTTTTTCTGTCTTTGTGTCTCTTTCCATTTATTAGTTGGTACATTTGCCTGTTTTCCCTCTTACTTTTCTCACTCTCCACCTTCCTCTTCATCCCCTCCCCTGTTCCATTCCTTTCCTTTCTCTTACTACATTTTCCCTTCAGGGAGTAAACCTACTCCTCCACTGCATGGACAGATTGCAAGGCAGTGGGAAGTAGGTTCCAGGATATTCATACACCTGTTAGTGGATACTGTGATCTGTAGATAGATTTTGAATCACAGCCTCCCCCTCAAAACTGCAAAAAAAAAAGTAAAACTCTCAACCCACAGTCAAGCTCCAGAAGTAAACAAAGCTAGAGGATTAATACAAGGAAGAATAGGAGATCAAGCAAACAGAAGTAAAAGCAACCCTGCCACCCCTGAACAACAAACTTAAAGAAGAGGTGGGGAAAAAAAGGAAAAAGTGGGGAGGAAAACTACACAAATGAAGAAAAATATAGGTCTCACACAGACCCCTGGGAGATCAGACACTGAGAAAATAGACTTCAGAATGCAAACAATGAAGAGCCCCCAGAATGACTGGTCATATACTACAAAACCCGACATCAAGACACAAATAGAGAGAATAAAAAGAATTGAGGAGAAACAAGAGGAAAATAGGAAGGAGTTGATAATGGAGATAACAGCAGTAAAGAATGCTCTGATTGAAATAAATAACAAACTAATAAGCATGGAAAGCAGAATTATCCAAGTGGAAGAAAGAATCTCAGAGCTTGAAGACCAAAATACAGAACTAACCCAAACTGTCCAAACCATAGAAAAGAAGCTTAAAAAGACAGAACAAAACTTTCAAGAGATGAGCAATTACTACAAGAGATTGAACCTAAGAGTAATTGGACTTCCTGAGGCAGAAAAAGAGACAGAGACATCCCTGGAACAAACATTCCATGAAATTATTCAAGAAAACTTCCTATGTCTCATCAGTGATATGAAAATTCAAACACAAGAAATTCAGAGAACCCCTGCGAGACAACAAATGAGAAGACCAACTCCCAGACACATAACAATTTGCTTAAACAAAGTAGGTATAAAAGAAAAAATCTTAAAGGCAGCAAGAGAAGAAGGTCAGACTACACACCAGGGAAGGCCAATTAGAATAGCAGCAGATTTATCTACAGAAACCCTTCAGGAAAGGAGAGCTTGAAGCCCAATCTTCAAAGTCCTCAAAGATAATCAATTTCAACCAAGAATAACCTACCCAGCTAAACTGAGCTTCATCAGTGAGGGAGAATTAAAATCCTTCCCAGACATTCAATCCCTAAAAACTTACACTGCCTCTAGACCAGCCCTACAAGAAACACTTAAGAAAGTATTAAACACAGAAGAAAGAGAAAAAAGAACAACAGCATTCTTCACAAGAGTGCAGGAAAAAGATTGAAAACACACATGAATCAACCCAAAATTCAAAAGAAAGACAGCAAACAAACAGGAACATCAACAACTCTATGAGAACCTCATGACAGGAATAAACTCTCACATTTCAATAATTAGCCTGAATGTGAATGGGCTAAATGCACCACTGAAAGACATAGAATGGAAAAATGGATAAAATATCATGAGGCAACAATATATTGTCTCCAAGAGACTCATCTCACCAGAAAGGAAACTCACAGACTCAAAGTAAAAGGATGGGAAGCAAAACTTCAGGTGAATGGAACATAAAAGAAAGCTGGAGTTGTAATTTTAATCTCAGGAAAAAAATATCCTTTAAGCTATCAAAAATTTAAAAAGATGAAGGAGGACACTATATAATGATTAAAGGTTCAATACATCAATAAGAAATATCCATCCTAAATATAAATGCACCCAAAAAAGGAGCACGAAAGTTCATAAAGAAACTTGTATGGAAACTTAAAAAAGAGATTGACGCTAACACTATCAAAGCAGGGAACTTTAATACCCCACTCACAACCCTGGACAAATCATCAAGACAAAAAAAAAGCAAGGAGATCTGGAACCTCAATGAGACTTTTGAACAAATGCACCTAATTGATACATACAGAGCATTCCACCCAAAGACCACAGAATATACATTCTACTCCTCACCACATGGAACGTACTCCAAGATTGACCAAATCATTGGCCATAAATCAAATATAAGCAAATTTCATAAGACTGAAATTTTGCCATGCACCTTCTCAGACCACAGTGGATTTAAAAAAAATCAACTCCAACAAAGTTCCAACAAAACCCACAAAGACATGGACACTAAACAGTATGATGCTAAGCAACTCCTGGGTCAAGGATGAAATCAAAACAGAGATCAAAAGTTACCTGGAAAGAAATGAAAATGAAGAAACATCTTACCAAAACCTCTGGGATGCCATGAAAACAGTAGTAAGAGGGGAATTCATATCTTTACAAACACACATGAAGAAAAAGGAAAAATCACAAGTTAACAGCCTAACTAGTCACCTAAGGAAGCTGAAAATACAAGACCAGCCAAACCCTAACTTCAGCAGAAGAATCCAGATCACCAAAATAAAAGCCCAAATCTGGGACACTGAAGACAAAAAAGATAATACAAAAAATAAATGAAACAAAAAGTTGGTTCTTTGAAAAGATAAACAAGATAGATGGTCCCCTAGTCCAACTGACCAAGAAAAAGAGAGTAAAAGCACAAATAAACTCAATCAGAAACACAAAAGATGAAGTCACAACTGACCCGGAAAAAATACAAAAGATTATCAGAGACTACTATGTACAATAGTAAGGAAACAAACTTGAAAACGTAAAGGAAATAGAGGACTCTCTGACATCACACAACCACCCTAGGTTGAAACAGGAAGACACTGAGATCCTAAATAGACCAATAACAATCAAAGAAATTGATTATGTCATAAGAAAACTACCAACAAAAAAGAGCCCTGGACCAGATGGCTTTCCAGAAGAATTCTACAAAACATACAAAGAGGAACTGATACCAATCCTACTGAAAGTATTCCAGGCAATTGAGAAAGATGGCACTCTTTCCAAATCATTTTATGAAGCTAACATCACATTGATACCCAAGCCAGGAAAAGACTCAACAAAGAAAGAGAATTACAGGCCAATATCTTTGATGAACATACATGCTAAAATTGTCAACAAGATCCTAGCAAATTAGATTCAACAACACATCTCAAAAATCATCCATCACAACCAAGTAGGCTTCATCCCTGGAATGCAAGGCTGGTTCACCATTTGTAAGACCATAAATGTAATTAAATACATCAACAGATGTAAAAACAAAATCCACATGATTATATCATTAGATGCAGGAAAAACCTTTGATAAAATCCAGCACCCTTTCCTGATAAAAAAACCCTCAAACATCTAGGCATACATGGAATATACATCAAAATAGTAAAAGCCATCTATGAGAAACCCACAGCCAGCATACTTCTAAACAGACAAAAATTGGAACAATTTCCACTGAAAACTGGAACAAGACAAGGATGCCCACTATCACCCCTCCTGTTCAACATAGTTTTGGAAGTCCTGGATAGAGCAATCAGAGAAGAGAAGGCAGTCAGTGGTATCCAGATAGGAAAAAAAGAAGTCAGGTTATCTCTCTTTGCAGATGACATGATTGTATACCTTGAAAACCCAAGAGAATCTGCCAAAAACCTCCTTGCATTGATAAAGGACTTTGGCAAAGTCTCAGGGCATAAAATAAATGTGTAAAAGACAATTGCATTTCTATACACCAATAATAAACAAACAGAAACTCACATAAAAAGCACAATTCCATTTACAATAGCCACAAAAAAATGAAACACCTTGGTATCTACCTAACCAGAAATGTAAAAGACCTTTACAATGAAAACTACAAAACACTGCTCAAAGAAATCAAATGTGACACAAACAAGTGGAACAATATTCCATGCTCATGGATTGGAAGAACTAATATTAAGATGTCCATTTTACCTAAGGCAATCTACAGATTTAAAGCAATATCCATCAAATTACCAGCAACATTCTTCTCAGACCTAGAAAAAACAATACAGGAATTCATATGGAAACATAAATGACCAAAAACAGTCAAAACAATCCTCAGCAAAAAAAACAAAGCAGGATGTATCACACTGCCAGACTTCAAGCTATACTATAAAGCTACAATAATCAAAACAGCCTGGGATTGGTACAAGAACAGGCATATGGGCCAATGGAATAGAATTGAGATCCCAGAGGCAAAACCTCAATTTATCAACCAACTTATCTTCGACAAAGCCTCCACCACCCACTACTGGGGAGAGGAGAACCTAAATGGTGCGGGGAAAACTGGCTGACCACATGCTGAAGATTCAAACAAGACCCCTACCTATCCTCATACACAAAAATTAATGCTAAATGGATCACAGACCTAAATGTAAAACCTCAAACTGTAAGAACCTTAGAAAATGCAGGAACCACTCTTATGGAAGTTGGAACTGGCAACCAATTCTTAACCAAAACCGGAAGTGCCCAGGCCATAAGAGATAAGATAGACAAGTGGGCCCTCATTAAACTGACAAGCTTCTGCAAAGCCAAAGAAACCATCAAGAGAGCAGGGAGACAACTCACAGACTGGGAAAAAAATATTTGCCAACTCCATGACTGACAAAGGCCTAACATCAAGGATCTACAAGGAATTCAAACGTGCTGAAAAGAGAAAAACAAACAACCCCATTACAAAGTGGGCTAAAGATATGAATAGACACTTCTCAAAGAAAGACATATGATCAGCCAAAAGACACATGAAAAAATGTTCAGCCTCACTAGTCATCCAGGAGATGCAAATTAAAACTACACTGAGATACCACCTAACTCCAGTCAGAATGGCCATCATCAATAACTCAAAAAATAACAGATGCTAGAGAGGATGTGGCGAAAAGGGAACACTTCTACACTGTTGGTGGGAGTGAAAACTAGTACAGCCTCTGTGGAAATCAGTGTGTTGATTCCTAAAACTCCTAAAAATTGACCTTCCATATGAACCCACAATTCTCCTACTGGGAATATACCCAGCAGAACTCAGGTCACTCTATAAAAAAGATACCTGCACACATCTGTTTATCACAGCATTGTTCACAATAGCAAGAACACAGAACCAACTGTGCTGCCCATCAAAAGAGGACTGGATTTTAAAAATATAGTACATATATGCAATGGAATGTTACTCAGCCATAAAGAAGAATAAAATCATGAACTTTGCAGCAATGTGGGAATTAGAGCTTATAATACTGAGTGATCTCTCACAGAAACAAAGAGATGAGTATCACATGTTCTCACTCATAAGTGGACCTTGAACATCTACCATATTGGTGTGGGAAGGGATTGAAAGTAGCAGGAATCTGCGGGGATGGGGCTGGGGGTTGGGAAATGGGTAGCTGTGATTCAGAGTAGTCGATACCCACCTGGGAAAGGGGGGCACACCTCATCAATAAGGGTACCTGCACAATGAACATTTGTATACCTAACCCTGAATTGTACACCACAATTTCAAAATAAAAGAGAAAAAAAAAGTTGACATATTAAAAAAAATAAGAAAAAAGAAATGTCTCCCTAGTCAGTAGAATCTCAACAAATCGCCTTTGACATCCCAGACATCCTCATACACAAACTTAGCAAGAAAATATATATTTTGTATAAATAATAAACATTCTGATTCTAAGTTTGCAATTTTTTTTTAATTTGGAGAAAGGTAAGAGTTATCTAAAAATGATTCACATTGAATAATCCATTTTTTTGACTCCTATCCAACTGATGTTAGCAGGTGACAGTCTGCGAGGTCAACTTGTTTTTCCAGAATGCCAAAGCACATCCATAACAGGATTCACTACTGACATTCTCAGCCAGAACACTAATCCACTGAAGCTGCTGACCAGTTCTAGGTTCTGTTTCTTTAATTACAGTGAGAGATTTCCCAAGTTTAATAAGTCTTGAACATGAATATGAATGCAGTCTGCAGTGATCTGGCGAGCTCTTACCTCTTCTTCTCATACTACACTTTATCCCACCCACTGATATTTCCAGATTCATCTTCTTAAAGCATGATGCATGGTTTTTATACTCACTCTCAGGTTCAAAACTTCAGTGACTACCATGCCCTATCAAACTTCTTACCTTGGAATTGAAGGCTTCTACAGAGTGGTTTCAATTTCCATTTCAGTTCAGTTTTCTCGCTACTTTCCTTCACAAACACAACTACTCTATTCCTTATGCTCAAATCCATGGTTCTGCTAAGGAACTTCATACACTTTAAATACTCTCTTTTTCCTTTATCACAATGCCTGTAGAAAGTCTACTAGTGCTGCAACTCAATGCGATTTCCACGGAGACTTTCATTGATTCCCTCTAGCTGGGAATAATCATTTGAACCTCTAAATGTTAATGTGTTCTTATCTTAAATATCTTTTACTTTTTATTTGTTAATATCTGCTTCAGAAATAAGCTTTCTGAGGGCAGGTTGTCTGTCACATCCATCCCTCTGAATTCCTCTGAGGTATTATCAGATAGTTACTAATTTTTCACAACAAATGAATAAATATAGTCACAGCTACTTCACATTTTGCCTTACTCCTCATTGGAATGGAATAATTTTCTTTCTAGGGTCCCAGTGGAAGTAGAATCTATACAGCATTCCTTCTTATTACTGATTCCACTTCTCAGTGGAAAACTACCTAAGTGAACAATTTCTCTGAGTACACATAGAGGGCCATCAGAATTTCCAGCCATGCCTGAGAGAGTTAGAGAAAGTTTGTTTCCTTGGCAGCTGTCAGGAAGTCTTGTTATTGATTGAGTTAAGAAGCAAAAGTCTTGCCGAGAGAATATTCACATACTATGCCATAATGATTTGTGCAGTCCATTGCATTTTCAGTCATAAAAATAACATTTTATTTTGTGATTTGCATATTAAATTTGGATTCAATTTGCACATTCTTTACAAGATAAAAAACAAGTATGCTGACTAACAATTGCTCTGTCCTGGGCAAGTATGTCAGACAAAATGGAGCTAGATATGTGAAAACAAGTGGTACATGTAACAGGAGGGTATAGGGATGCCTAAGTAGAGAACCAGCTTCTGGCTCCTCATCCAAACAAGACAGATGTATGAGGCTCCCTGCCAAAGACCAATACAAGGTAGAAGAGCCCAGAAATCAAAGCTCCTGTGGCAGCAAGACTGAGTTTGAAATAAATAACTGTGAGAACAAATAATGCTAGTTATGAGGGTACCTGGCTGTTTATTTCCTGTCACCCAGTCCAAAATGTGCCTTGGCCATTATGAATCTTATTATTTGTGGTCTCCACAGCCCTCACTTTCCTCTGCCAGAGCGCTGCCGTATGTCACCTGTGAAACGTAGAACACATTCAGCCACCTTGGCAAAATGGAATTTTCTGTCGCATTGAAATCCAAGGAAGCAAAACAATTCTGCCTGGTGCTTTTTCTTCCTTCTCTTTGCATTTGAGAGAATGACATTCTAAATGAAGAATACGTGCTTATTGTCTGGTGTTGAAGAGGTCTGATTACCTTTCCCTGAACATCTGCTATCTAACAATCACTTTGGGAAGGAGGCTGTTTCATTACCATTATACAGATGAAAATTGACTCTGAGAGTTTAATTTCCTAGCTTGGGAATCCTCATGTAGTATCTGGCAGTGCCAGTTTGTGAGTCAGGGCAGGTCTGGTTCCCTTCATGAAGCTTGTTCTAGCCCATAGCCATACCTCACTCCATTGGCTTGGTGAGCTCTCAGGAAGCTACTTCCTGGAGATGAATACTCACTGGCATAGAGTGAGAGACTGTTTTGGTATACTTGCCAGATTTAGCAAATAAAAAATACAGACAAATTACATGTATGCTCCAAGCAGTATTTGTGTCCTGTATTTTACCTAGCAAGCCTATTTTAAGGAGTCTTTATTACATTACCTTATTCATTATATTCCCAGAAGACATCCTGATTCTTCATTTTTGATAGAGCTACAAAAATACTCCCACAAATGTACTCCTTAAGAGGAATGATCCTATCTGAATAATTTCTGAATCCCCAGTTAGTGTTTGGCATGAAACTTATATATATATACATATATATTTGATAAATATGTGTTGAATGAATTTCCTAAAGTTAAGATAGACTTAACCTTATTTACACATTGTAATAAATTATACATAATGGTGTTTACACCAGCAAGACAGCATATTAGAGAGAATAAGTGTGCCATTGCTTTGCTAAGCTATGACCTGACTATGTGGCTCCTCGAGCTGTGGTCTTCATGTTTCCTAGCTTTGGTCCCTCACCTACTTTGGGGAGGTGAATCTCCTTTCTCTTCTCTCTAATTTATGTTCTAAATAAACTATATTTTCCAAACTAAAAAGAAGAAAAAGGATAAGAAATAAATAGAAATAAAAATAAAAGGAAAGGATGGTGGCTAAAATGAATTTAGGACAATGAATGTAAAAATGTGAACTGTAAAGACTTGCGGCATATAGGTAACAGGGAAGCATCTTTTTCTACTACAACCTCTTTTGGGCATCTTGCCTATTTCCCGACCTAGAAATGTTGCTAGTTGTGAATAGCAAATAACCTAGCATCCCTGTCAGGATATTTCCAGGGTGCAGGTTTAGTCCTTAGAGACAAACCTGACTTGGGAGTGAAGCTCAAAAGCTCCGTTCCATCTTCTGGTGAATCAGCCTCATCCCAGGGGACTGCTGACCTAGATTTGGACCTTGATTGCATCTTGGCTTTGACATCATGACAGATACTCATGGTCTGCTAAGAGAGACACTTTGACTCATTCTCAACAGTCCTATTAGGGACTAGATTCTGTTCTGGAACCCAGTGGGTAGCACCTAGCTCCCTTTTCTAACAAACCCTTGCTTTTTCATACTGCCTTGTGTATTCCTTATTTACTTACTCTGGTTATTTGTCAGGGTATTTTATCACCATCTTCAAATATCACTCTTCAGTATACAGTAAGTTTGCTCCACCTAGATCTGTTTGGATTCATTTCCACCATGCTTGTACACACACACAGTGTTTAATATCCTTGTGCTTTCAACAAATAACATCAGTTTCAAGAACTGCCCCAGCCTTTTGTGGCCTCACCTCCTCACACCAAGAAAACCCAGTATGTCTAAGAATTTGCATTCCCCTTATCCTGGGCAGCCTACCACGTGCACGAATATATAAACCAAATTTCCCATTCCTCGGAGTTTCCTTGTGGCATCACTTACACTTCAGAATTCCTCTGTGGGATGAGGCAAGAACTACCAGCTGTGGAACTCTGCTTGGATTCCTTCCCTTTACTGCCTTCCTCTAAAAGTACTTCCTTAATGCAAACAATGTATGAACCCTTACTTGTGTTCTAATTCTAGGTAATCCAACCTGAGGCACCCCACTTGTAGACTCTATATTTGTTGCCTTGTTGGCATGGAGTTGGACAAGTCTAGAACCTCTGGCAATGACCTAACTAGGCAGGTTTAGTTACAAATCAGGGTTACTTCCATCTTCCTGCAGGGGTTTGTAATGCCAGTTGATACAAGAGTAGCTTTCAATTAATAGCTCAGGCTATTGCATCTCTTTCCATAGGAGATGAAACAGGCCTCGTGAGGCTAGGCTAATTTCCATGCAGGCAGCTTACTATTTCCCATTTGAAATTCTGAGATTTTCACCAATACTCTATTAGGTATGCTGTTGATACTGCTATTTGAAATTTGTCCCTAGGACACGATTTACTACCTGTCATTTTACTGCTATATATTTATAATAAGATATCTGAATTTTATTATTCTTTCCTTTCAAATCCCCCAGAAGTGTAGAAAAAAAAGTATAGTTGTTGTCCTTCTAGTGGGTCTCATTCTAAATTACTGTAATACTTTATTTTTCACAGAGAGTTCTACTTTTTGGGAGTGAAATCATAAGATAGAGGAGCTAGAAATGTGATTTAAATTATCTCCTATTAGAAGCTGGAAAAGGGAATACAAAAAGCAAGACTTGATCAAGGCTGTCCATGGAAGCAATGATGAAGAAAGGAAAAAGGCATCTCAAAGCTGTGTGACACTCAGCTAGGCAGAACTTCCCTCTGGACTTACTGTCTGTCATTTGGACAGGTGCTGCCTTCCTCTAAAACTTCCCCAAACAGAAACATGATTAGTCCTTTCTTCTTCTGTGTTCCCACAACCCACTTCCAGAGCTATTAGGAGAAATTGATTGAGAAACATAGAATTTCCAATGCTATCCCGAGTCATTTAAGGCCTGGGTCTGAATTACTTGTCTCTTTATTTCTAATACCAAGCAGTGAACCATTTTCAGAGTGATTGTTTTTTAAAAGTCTATATTGAGTGAAACTTAAAGTGCTATCCTTGCCCTCAAAATATTATAGACTATGGAAGGAATTAGAAGAACAGGAAAGTTTAAGTAATTGAGTTCATAGACAAAATCCAGGATGCTCACCCTTAGGCTTTCTCCCCTTTCTCATCATGGAATTAGACACATCTACATTGGAAAAGGGATGTGGTGTTGAAAAGGTTATGGGACTCCATGACCATCACTGTAGAGTGATCAATCACCACTAACTCAATCATTCTTTCAGTGAATATTTAATTTGTAAGTGGAGTGAGAAAATTACTTTTTTCATAAAGGAATTGGTTTTGGAACAACTCGGTGTGAATAATACACATGGCTCTCCATCTCAAGGTGCCACAGAGCATAAAGGAGATCATTATACCTCAAAGGAGAGAACCAGAAAGGGCAAAAATGCATGCCCACTGGGATGGGTAAGGTTGTAAGAACGGCCCCATGGGCATAGGGGAAGGGGTGTAGGCAAGGAAGGCAGAATGTATCATCAAACATGGGTTCATTTAAGTGGGTGAATTCCACAGACTTAATGCTAAGTTGCAGAAGTAGACATGAAAGAGTATAAGTATCATTCTTTTTATGCAAAGGACAAAAACAGACAAAACCAGCCTATTCTATTCAAAGTCAGGATAACAACTTTCTTTTATGGCACAGATAAGTACTGGAAGGGATAAGGACTATGGGCTGGCGATATTCTGTTCTTCCTTCTGGGATCTGGTTTCATGAATTTGTTGTTTGTGACATTTCAGCATGCTTTACATTAATGGGCAATGTGTGTGCATGTATGTGTGTGTATAAATATGTATACATTATTCTTCACAAAAAGAGAACTGCAATTGGTTGTTGGTTACAAAAAATTTCCTTTTTCTCTTCCCATATATAAGATGAAAAGAGAGCTGGTTTTCATTCCTTAAATTTCAGAATATTATAGGGAATCACTATTCCGAAAGTGGAGTTTAAGGTTGATGTTCATAGGGAAACTCATAGAGACACTTTCTGGAGAAAAGTCACAGAATACTTCTTTCTCTTTTCTGTCTCTTCTTGCATGTATACACCTCACAAATTGAGAAAAAGCTGAGGCAGAACCAAATGCTCTGAAAAAAGAGGCCATTAGAGAACCATTGTACTATGCTGGAAATTTGCCATGATCTCTCATTCTCATTAATGGGTTTTCATGAACTGCCCTTCATCACACTAGAGGGCAAGAGCCAGGTATTGTTCTACTGCATTTGATCAAATCTAAAATGTGCCTACTCACCCCCTCATGCACATATATACACCCGAAAGAGAAATAACCATAGATTTCTAGATCTTTTTTATCCTGAATCCTGCCGTTTAATATTTTGTTCAATTTTTAGGCCTCAATTCTAATTCTCCTCTGTGTGTCCCTGACTGCTATCTACGACTAGCTTTCTTATGGAAAGTTTTTATATCTAGGTCTTTTGTCCCCTAGCAACCTAGGTTCCATAACTTGCAGGGCTTTTCCTTCTGGCCACAGTTCTCCAGTCTATACAATCCTCCTCATCTGACATCCTCACTACTTCCATCTTGAAATGCTCCCATAAATTGTTAGAGAAGATCTGACTTGTTTTATCAGTATGTTACTGCTCGGTCTTCTATAACAGAATACCACAAATGAGTGGCTTAAACAAAAGACACTTATTTTCTCACAGTTCTGGAAGCTAGAAGTCCAAGATTACCATGCCATCAGGGTTGGTTCTTTGTAAGACCTCTTGCCTTGCAAACAGCCGCCTTCTTACTGTGTCTTTACATGGTCTTTCTTCTGTTCATGTGTATGTATGTGTGGAGAGAGAGAGCACCGAGAGAGAGCGAGCACATATGCACACTCTGGTTGGTGTCTCTTTCTCATAAAGACACCAGTCTTCTCAGATTAGGGCCCCAACATTATGACCATATTTAGCTTTAATTAACACCTTAAAGGCCTTATCTCCAAATGTAGTCACTTTAGTGATTAGGGTTTCATATGAATTTTGAAAGAACACAATTCAGTTCATACCAGTCACTCTCTTTTTTTTTTTTCTTTAGCATTTTTGGAGTTGCGTGGTTCATTAAGTTTGATTTTTTTCTGTTTGTAGGAAACCATTCTAAAGGATACAAGACTATTAGCCATGGATCCACTAATGGAATTTAAACTCAGTGTAATCTTGTGAAAGTATTTACAATATCTTTATAAATTTCAAAATAATTATACGCCAATGATTTTATTATTAGATGCCAAACTTCACATAAATCCAACACTCTAGTTACAATTTCACATGTGGATGTTCAAGCTCATGACATTTAATAGAGTTTTGTATATTCTTTGTCATTCTTCCAACTGTGCACTGGGGCAAGGTCAGTGAAGATGCTCTCGAGTCAGTGGCAGTAATGGAAGGTTGCTGCAGATGGATGCACAGGCAATTACGCTGCCTGAAAATGACTGAGCAAACCTCAGCCTCTTAGAGCACCTGTGTCCCTAATTTTAGGAGATGCTATACATCTACGAGTGAACTTTCATCATGAGACGAAAGGAGAGTTGAATGCACTAGATGCCTCTGGTTCTGCTTAATAGAGCCAAAGGTCCAGCACCTCAGAGATGCACCAAGTGTCCTCCTCCCCAACAATTACAATCCTGGTTGTGGGTCAAGGATCAGCTTTGCATTTGCTAGGCAGGATCTATCATTCAGGATGCAGCAGAATCATTGTATTTTCTGTAATCAATACGTCTGCTGACGATAATAACAATTTCCTTTTTTAATGAAAACTTTAGTTCCAGTAGTAAGGATTAGAGCTCTCTAATGACATCTGGCCTTGTGAATATAAAAGACTGGTTTTATGCCTTTGGTATATGTAGAATTCTAGATCTACAGAAAGTTTTAGGTACATCAAAGGTGAGAGAGTTCATTTAGTCATTGTGTGTGTTATCACTATTATTGATTTTATTGTTATCTTTACCATTTTTACAATAAACCCCCAACTATTTATTAAGTGCATACAGTGTGAAAAGCACACCTGATATATGATGAATTCCTTTGATTAATGTCCTGATATTTAAGAAACAATGAGTTAGGTCAACCTCTGTTTAAAAGATTGAGAAGCTAATATTCAGAGGAAGAAAAATAGTTTTACTTAAGGTCATGTGGCTACTACTTGCATTAAATCTACAGACTTCATGTAAAAAGAGAATAAAGCATAGCATAGTCAGTCAAATAACCTCAAGCCAAATGCTATCAACTTTTGGCTGCCAACACATCTATACTGAAATAAACAGATTTCATGAATTAGGTGAACCAGCTTGGGAAGTGCCAGAATGTTTAGCATGACCAGGTCTTTATGGTTCCTGACTGCTTCTTACACACTGAGTCTTCCCCTGCTAATTTGTTCACTTTAAGAGGACACTTTGGTGACCAACCCTGACAGAGCATGCTGCCCACTGATATGATAATCTAGCACTGTCAGTGGGTGCTGCCATGGGCAATTCAGCTAGACAATAGAGAAAGAAGGTTACTCTCATTTTCCCAGCAATACATTGGTGATAGAAACAAGGTAACTTACCAAGTTGTTTTTCTAATAAACAAAGAAAAATGACTTGACCATTTACTATTTAAAGAAACTTCTGGAGGGGAGGGAAGATGGTGGCCAAGCCCGTCAGACTATGCAAGTCCCCATGTGAATGAGTGAGTGTATGAAAAATTCTGTGTACATGCTGGTGAGTGCGCATGTGAGTAGCTGACTGAGTAAGGGCTAGAGAGCTGGTGGCCAGGGCTCTCCTAGTGCAGCAGATGGTGCCGCAGCTGCTGGGCTTGGAACCTAGCAATTCCCAGGACACAGAAGCCAAGCGTCATTTTCCTTTTCTTTTCTCTTTTTTTTTTAAATCAACAAACTCTCCCTGGGAAGAAAATGCTGGGAAAGACTGTCTAAGGGGGTGCTCGTGAGCAAGTGGCCAGACCCCTGGTGCAACAGCTGGTGCTGCAGCTTCTCTGCTTCATCCCTGGCTCTTCCAAGGTCACAGAAGCTGAGCACCATTATTATTTTTTTTAACAGGCAAAAGCCGAGAGGAGAAAATATCATCCCAGGCTCTCCCTCACCGGTACAACAGGAGAGAGAGTGCTGGCTCCAGGCTTTGCCTCACCACTTCAGCACCTGGCAGGGACTGGTAGCAGGGGCTCTGGAAGGAGTCCAGAGGCAAAGTCCCACAGAAGAGGACAAGAGAGGCACCCCACCACCATCTTGAAGGCAGGACAGGAAAGTGCTCTAACTCGCTCACCACTGAGCAAAAGACCCAATCTCTGTGACTGGCGAATCAACTACTCAGGGATTGATTGTGACCCAGGGGTCATGCAGGACAAAGGGTGTGGCCAGAAAAGGATGAGGAAGAACTCCAAAGAGATCAGTGGTAAGTCTAGGGCTGACCCTAACCCCCTGCTCCCCAGCAATCCTCTGAACATTAGACCCACACAGCTGGGCCATGACTGAAAGGGACAAACCCAGGAGGAGCTTGGACATCAGTCACAATAGGATAACTCCATTCCAGGATAGGCCTAGCTGGGGCACCCCCCTGTGAGTACATACCTGGGGAAGAGACAATCCCATACCTCCCAAACGGAGGAGATCTCCCACCATACAGAGTGGGAGGAGAGGATTGCAGCCCCACCCACCACCAGTGCCCCTCCTGCTTCACTGCTTGGGACACTGAGGAGACAGTGAAAGAGGTGGCTCTGCAGGACAGATCTGATTAGTGGAAAAATTACAGAGCCTGCTACAAGAGGGCAGGGTTTGTTTTTTTAATTTTCAATTTAAAAAAAATTTTTTTTAATTTTTTTAGTGTATATTACTTCATCTGTTTTTAAAATATTTTTCCTCTGTGCATAAATGTGTATGTGAGGGTTTGATCTGCTGCCCCTCCCCAATATTTTTTCTTTTCTTTTTCTCTTCCATTCTTCTTTTATTTGTCATTTTCTGTTTATGTGTGTATGTCAATAATTCAATTTATATGTGTATTTGAATGTGTATGTGTTCATCTTTCAATTTTGTTGTTGTTGTTGGTTTGTTTTTGCTCTTTTGTTCTTCTGGGCTTATTTATTTTCATTTTTTATAGTTTAAGGTGTGTGTCGATATATATATGACGGTTCACCCTGAATTCCTTTTTTTCCTCCCTCTGTCTTTCTGTTTTTCTTCTCTATTCACTTTATGCTAGGCATGTGTGTATGTGTTTTGCTTTCTTGGTTTTTCTGTTGTAGATGTTTGCCTTGTTTCACTTTGTTGTTATTCCAGTTTGTTTTGAGAGGGTGTGTATATGTCTGTGTGTGTGTGTTCAATTGTTTTTTGCATTGGTTTCTGCTTTGCATTGTCATACAGAGTGGTAGTGGGGCATAAGTCTAAGGGAACACACAATACAATAAGTGAACACTGCAATTTGCAAGTAGTTTCAGGATCCTAGTGCCCTATCACCTACCTTATTCAAATTTCAAAAACTACAAAGGACAGAAAAGCTTCCCATCCACCATCCTATTTCAAAATAGAACAAATCCAGAGCCCGGATCAGGGAAGAATAGAGGACTGAACAATGATCAGAAAGTAAAGCCTCTCCCACTCACAAAGAAGAGCAGAACTAAAGAGAAAAACAAGAGATCAGTCACAAATGAGGAAAAACCAAAGGAATTTCAAGTGTACCAAAGACAACACACCTGAAAAAAATCAGACGTTGGTATCCAAACAATGGAAGTCACCAATGACTGGCCCCAGAATATGACAGGGATTAGGGAATGGATGGAAAGACTGAATAAGACTCAAGAAAGACAAGATACAACACTGAAAGAACTAGTAACACAGATTTTGGCAATAAAAAATTTCATCCAGGAAATAACAAGATGTCAAGCATGGAAAGCAGAATTAATCTAGCTGAAGAAAGAATCTCAGAACTTGAAGAACAGAACATGGAATTAACCCAATCTGTAAAAAAAAAAAAAAAAACATAGAAAGAAGACTCAGAAAGAAAGAACAAAACCTACAAGAAATGTACGATTATATCAAAAGACTAAACCTATGCCTGACTGTAACCAAGAAGAAGAAAGGATATGGAGAACAATTTGGAGCAAGTATTCCAGGAGGAAATCCAAGAAAACTTTCCCCATCTCACCAGAGATGTGACTAGCCAAGCACAAGAGATACCAAAACCCCCCACAAGACATCAAATGAGAAGACCAACCCCTAAACACATAGAATTTCACCTATGTAAAGTAGGCACAAAAGAAAAAACCCTAATGGCAACAAGAGAGAAAAATCAGACTACCTACCAGGGAAAACCAATCAGAATAACAGCAGACCTATCAGCAGAAACACTATAAGCAAGAAGGGACTGGAGCCCTATATTCAAAGTCCTCAAAGATAAACAATTTAACCAAGAATTTTCTATCCAGCCAAGTTCAGCTTCATCAGTGATGGAGAATTAAAATCCTTCCCAGACATCCAATCCCTATGAGACCAGCTCTACAGGAAACACTTATAAAGGTATTAAGCACAGAAGAAAGAAATAAAGAAAAAAGAATGACCACACACATCCCAAGAGAACAGCAGAGCTCAGAATCAACACAGAATACAGCACAGCAAGAAACTTGAAAACACACACATACATCAATGCCAAAGCCAAAAGAAAACAAGCAAAGAAAAAATGTTATAAGAACCTTATGACAGCAATAAGCAATCACATTTCAGTAATCAGCCTGAATACAAATGGACTAAATGCACCACTGAAAAGACACAGAATGGCAAACTGGATAAGAAACCATGACCCAATTATTTGCTGCATCCAGGAGACTCATCTCACTACAAGGGACACACACAGACTCAAAGTTAAAGAATGGAAAATGAGTTTCCAGGCAAATGGATTACAAAAGAAGGCAGGAGTTGCAATCTTAGTATCAGACAAAACAACCTTTAAGCTATCAAATATTACAAAAGATACAAAAGGACACTACATAATTATAAAAGGTTCACTCCATCAACAAGAAATATACATCCTAAACATATATGCACCCAACATAGGAGAACCAGCATTTATAAAACAACTTCTAAATAAACTGAAAAAAGATATTAACTCTACACTATTATAGCAGGGAACTTGAAAACCCCCACTGAAAACCCTAGATAGATCATCGAGGCAAAAAAATCAATAAGGAGATTCAGAACCTAAACTTGACACTCAACCAACTTTACTTAACAGATACCTAAAGATTATTCCACCCAACAACAACAGAATATACACTCTACTTATCATCACATGGAGCATACTCCAAGATCAATCACATCCTTGGACATAAATCAAGCATAAACAAATTCCATAAAGTTGAAATCTTACTATGCACATTCTCAGACCACGGTGGAATAAAAATAAATATCAACGCTAATAACATTTCCCCAAGCCCACAAAGACATGGACACTAAGCAGCATGATGCCAAATAACTACTGGGTCAACACTGAAATCAAAGCAGAAATTTTAAGGTTTCTGGAAACAAATGAAAAATGATGAAACATCTTACCAAAACCTCTGGGATGCCATGAAAACAATTCTAAGAGGGGAATTTATATCTCTACGAGCACACATCAAGAAAATGGAAAGACCACAAGTGGAAAGCCTAACAAATCACCTAAGGGAGCTGGAAAGAGAAGACCACCAAAACCCCAACTTTAAAAGAAGAATCCAAATCACCAAAATAAGAGCCCAAACAGAACATAAAAGGCAAAACTATCATAGAAAACATAACCAAAAAAAAAAAAAAAAAGCTGGTTATTTGAAAGAATTGACAAGATTGATGGAACCCTAGCCAGAATGACCAAGAAAAAGAGAGAAAAAGCCCAAATAAACACAATCAGAAATACAAAAGATCAAATCACAACTGAGCCCAAAGAAATAAAAAAGATTATCAGAGATTACTATATACATCTATATAGAAACAAACTTGATAACCTAAATGAAAAGGAGGACTTTCTGGCATCACACAACCTCCCCAGATTGAAAGAGGAAGACATTAAGACACTAAATAGACCTATACCAACCCAGGAAATTGACTCTGTCATATGAAAACTACCTACAAAAAAAAGCCCTGGACTGGATAGCTTTCCAGCAGAATTCCACCAATCATACATGGAGGAGCTGATACAAATCTTGTTGAAAGTACTGAAGGCAATTGAGAAAGATGGAATACTCCTCAAATCCTTTTATGAAATTAACATCACACTGATACTCAACAGGGTAAAGATCCAACAAAAAAAGAAAACTACAGGCCAATATCCCTTAAGAACATAGACGCAAAAATCCTCAACAAGATTCTAGCAAATCAGACCCCAAAACACATCTCAACAATCATCTACCATGACCAAGTAGACTTCATCCCCAGGATGCAGAGCTGGTTCAACATTTACAAGACCATAAATGTAATTAAATACATCACCAGATGTAAAAACAAGAACCACATGATTATCTCATTAGATGCAGAGAAAGCTTTTGATAAAATTCAGCATCCCTTCTTGATAAAAATCCCCAAACACTTAGGTACAGAAGGAACATACCTCAAAATAGTAAGCGCCATCTATGATAAACCCACAGTTAACATATTGCTAAATGGACAGAAACTGGAAAAATTTCCCCTGAAAACTGGAACAAGACAAGGTTGCCCACTCTCACCCCCCTTGTTCAACATTGTGTTGAAAGCCCTACCTTGGGCAATTAGACAAGAGAAGGAAATCAAGGGTATTCAAATAGGAAAAGAGAAAGTCAAGTTATCTCTCTTTGCTGATGATATAATCGTATACCTTGAAAATCCAAGAGAATCTGTCAAAAACCTCCTTGCACTGAAAAAGGACTTTGGCAAAGTCTCAGGTTCAAAATAAATTTGCAAAAGACAGTTGCATTCCTATACACCAACAACAAGCAGGCAGAGACCCAAATAAAAAGCAAAATCCCATTCACAATAGCCACCAAAAAAAAAAAGAAATACCTCAGCATCTTCCTAACCAGAGAAGTGAAAGACCTTTACAATGAGAACTATAAAACACTGCTCAAAGAAATCCAAGAAGACACAAACATATGGAAAAATATACCATGCTCCTGGAGAGGAAGAATCAACATCGTTAAGATGGCCATCCTACCAAAGGCAATCTACAGATTCAACGCAATACCCATTAAGTTGCCAATATCATTCTTCTCAGACCTGAAAATGACAATACAGAAATTCATATGGAAACATAAACAACCATGAATAGCCAAAACAATCCTTAGCAAAAGAAACAAAGCAAGAGGTATTACACTTCCAGACTTCAAACTTTACTATAAGGCTACAGTAATCAAAACAGCCTGATATTAGTACAAGACTAGGCACATAGACCAATGGAACAGGATAGAGATTCCAGAAGCAAAGACTCAATTTCTCAACCAACTCATCTTTGACAAAGCCTCCAACAACAACCACTGGGAAGAGGAGAACCTATTCACTAAATGGTGTTGGGAAAACTGGCTGATCACATGCAGAAGATTGAAACAGGACTCCTACCTATCACCATACACAAAAATTAACTCTAAATGGATCAAAGACCTAAATGTAAAACCTCAAACTATAAGAATCTTAGAAAACGTAGGAGACACCCTTATGGAAATTGGAACTGGCAACCAATTCCTATTCAGAACCCTAAATGCCCATACCTTAAGAAATAAGACTGACAAGTGGGAACTCATCAAACTAATGAGCTTCTGCAAAGAAAAGAAACCATCAAGAGAGCAGGGAGACAGCCCATAGAATGTGAAAAAATATTTGCCAATTGCATATCCAACAAAGGCCTAACATCTAGAATCTATAAGGAACTCAAATGCGCCAAAAGGAAAAAACCAAACAGCTCCATTAAAAAGCGGGCAAAAGACATGAATAGATGCTTCTCAAAAGAGATATACAGGAAGTCAACAGACACATGAAAAAGTGTTCAACCTCACTCATCATCAGAGAAATGCAAATCAAAACCACACTGAGATACCACCTAACCCCAGTAAGAATGGCTATCATTATTAAAACAAACAACAATAGATACTGGTGAGGATGCAGAGGAAAAGGATCCCTTCTACACTATTGGTGGGAATGTAAAGTAGTGCACCCTCTTTGGAAGACAGTGTGGCAGTTTCTGAAAGAACTAAAAATTGACCTTCCATATGACCCAGCAATTCCCTTTTGGGAATATACCCAGAGGAAGTCAAGTCATTCTACAAAAAAGATACCTGCATACATATGATTGTTGCAGCTCTATTCACAATAGGAAAAACATGGAACCAACCATGTTGCCCATCGAAGCTGGACTGGATTTAAAAAAGTGGTACATATACACAATGGAATATTATGCAGCCATAAAGAAGGACAAACATATGGACTTTGCAGCAACTTGAATGGATTTAGAGTTGGTCGTACTCAGTGATCTATCACAGAAACAAAGAAAAGAGTACCATATGTTCTCACTCATAAGCGGACCTTGAACAATTATAATAGTAAAAGAAAGCAATTTGCAGTAGTGGAAATTGTCAGGGGAGGAGGGATGGGACTGGCAGTTGAGGGAAACTGCTAAGGCAGGGAGGGTCATACCTCATCAACAAGGGTACCTGCATAATCAACATTTGTATACCTAACCCTGAATTGTACCCCACAGATTTATAACAATAAAAAAAAGAAAGTGGACTGGATTAAAAAATGTGGTACATATACACTGTGGAATATTATGCAGCCATAAAGAAGGACAACCATATGGACTTTGAAGCAACTTGGATGGATTTAGAGTCTATCACACTCAGTGATCTATCACAGAACAAAGAACAGAGTACCACACATTCTCACTCATGAATGGACTCTGAACATTAACCATAATACTATAAGAAAGGGTTTGGCAGTAGCAGGATACTGTTGGTGTGGTGTAGGAAGGACACAACATCAATAAGGGCACCTGATCTCAAACCAGGCAAAGTGGGGACCAAAGAGAGGCCCAAACTTTACCTGTATGATGCTCATTTGTATACCTAATCCTGAATTGTACCCCACATCTTTAAAATAAATTATTTTTTAAAAATCTTCTAAATTAATTCTGAATAATGAACAAGAGAATATCAGTAAATAAAGAGATAGGAAAAACCAGCCATGCTCCTAGAATCCCTTGACTTAAAATGGAGGTGATACTGCTAGAAATCCAGTCAGCTAAAAACATGTCCAAATAAGGATATAGGAGTCAGAGGTGCTTGCATCCAGGCTGGCTCTCGCTCAATGCCTTCAGGTATGTACAACTGGTCCAAAATGATTTATGTGCCATCTCTATGGAAAAGTATCTTTGCCCTTAAATTCCCTAAGAAAAAAGCAAAAGAGGATCAAAGACAGAAAAAAATTAAATTTGCTGCACTGAGAATTCATAAAAGAGAAAACATCGTCTCTCAAGAAACTATTAATGACTGCATTTTTTTGTACTATTGAACTAGGCAGCAGGGGATATAAATGTGAGTGAGGCTGGATTCAAGCCTCTAAGGAGTAAGGATGCTAATTGAGAAGCTGCTAATTAATTAAATGATAACCTAATGAGAGATGTGGGTAAAGATAACACTGCAGGAGATGTGTACAAAATACATCACACAGTTTATATTTGTACATTTAATCCTAATAAGTTGAAAGTCACGGATGTCTTTGAGATTCTAACGAAAGCTCTGAATCCCTCTTCCCAGAAATATATGCATATATACAACAACACACATGAATTTAAGTTCAGGACCTCGCTAGAGCCCAGATGAAGAACCTATGCCTTGATGTGTGTTTGGTCTCAGAGTTGCAATTACTTTCCATTTGAATACTTTTGGTTGAAATTAACCAGCAGGAATGACACATATGAATAGACACATATGATAGTCATAACAGGGACAAAGATATTGAGTTTGTAACAGATACTAGAAGCAAATGAATAGCTAAAATAGACAAAGAAGAATCAAAGGTATTTAAAATAAATTGGGATGCATTCATAAAGGTAAAAAGGCAGGCTTAAAATATCAAAATATTTTATGAAAATATTAAGCGGGAAAAAAATCAATGAAAAGAAAGGTTTTTCTACAGCTGGGAGCAATGGATTGTGCTTGTTAGACCAGCTACTCAGGAGGCTTGAAGCTAGGAGTTCAAGACCAGCCTGAGCAAAGTAGTGAGACCCTATCTGTTAATTTTAAAACAAGGAGAGTGTTTCTGATCTAATTTGTTTAAAAAGAAAAAGGTGGGACTTCTGGCCAGATGGCGATGGAGCAGCATGGTCTGTGAGACCCTCTGCGAAGGAGAACACTCAAAAAGACCCTAGCTCTCTCCCAAGGGCTGCAGCTCCCATCTTCCGCAGCCTGCACTTCACAGGGAGCTCAGCCACTACCATCACCACCATCGCTACTCAGATATCACGGAGGTCTGGGCTGCTCCTGCAGTCGCGGATGCCACCGCTGTGGTCATTGCCCACTCATACCTGAGGTGACCCACAACTTCAGACCATGAAGCCCCTGCAAGCAGGATCTTCTGAGATCGCCGCTGCCCAGCTGCCGCTGCCACTGCCACACCACATTCCTAGCCCAGAGACAGGTCTATGGAACTCCCCCCATGTACAGGGAAGTTGCCGCAGCAGGTAACGGATCCTTAACCAGCTCACTCCCCTCTGGACTGCAGCCATGTGATAGGACCACCTGCTGGGGGTCCAAGGTAACAACATCAAAACGGGAATGGCAGAGTTCATCCCTCTTGATAAATAGAAAAAGCCAGATCTCAGTAATAGACTGGGCAGGGGGACCATATCTGAACTGTTCTTCACAGCAGGCCAGGGGCAACTGACCCTAACTGTGAACAATTCTACTAGCCTGCAAAGACAGCTAGAAATCCGAGATGAAAGAACATTGGACTTAAAGGAAAAGTCTCAGAGTGTGCTTGGTTGGTTCTGTTAGTCTACTGACTTTAATCTATCCCTTTTCCCTTTTTTTCCTTTTTTTTTCCTTTTTCCTTATTTCTCTATAACCCCATCTTGTATAAAGGAATAGCACACCAATAAGGAGGTTGGTCAGCGTGTACGTTACCATCATTGTATGTTTTAGTTTTTTATATGGTTGTTGGTTAGTTTTCAGTCATGGTTATTGTTTTTCTTTATATTTGTTTCACT
>NW_007249895.1:98812-103825 GCF_000164805.1 Carlito syrichta | reverse complement strand
AAGTGGGTTTCAGACTATCCATATACCTGTTGGCAGATACTGGGATCTGCAGAGAGATTTTGAATCACAGTTCCCCCTTAATTAAATTCCAAAATTATAAAAAGGACTGGCCTCAACCTACAGTCCAACTCCAGAACTGAACAAAGCAAGAGGAAATACATTAGGAAGAACAGAAAATTGAACAAAAAGAAGTTAAAGAAACCCCTCCACCCCTGAATAACAGAATTAAAGAAGATGGGGAAGTGGAGGGAAGAGAAAAGTAGGGAGGGAAAATCTGCACAAATGAAGAAAAAACCAAAAGAAGAATATAGGTCTCACACAGACCCCTGGGAGGTCAGACACTGAGAAAACAGACTTCGGAACACAATGAAGAGCCTCCAGAATGACTGGTCAAAAGCAACAAACCCAGACATCAAGGCATTAATAGAATTTTAAAAATTGAGGAGAGTCAGGAGGAAAATAGGAAGGAGCTGATGACAGAAATAACAGCAGTAAAGAATACTGTTATGGAAATAAATAACAAACTAATGAGGAAGGGAAGCAGAATTAGCCAAGCAGAAGAAAGAATCTCAGAACATGAAGGCCAAATACAGAACTAACCCAAACTGTCAAAAACATACAAAAGAAGCTTAAAAAGTCAGAACAAAATCTTCAGGAGATGAATGATTGCTTCAAGAGACCCAATCTAAGAGTAATTGACCTTCCTGAGGCAGAGAGAGAGTCAGAGTTCACACTGGAACAAACTTTTCATGAAATCATTCAAGAAAACTTCCCTCATCTCATCAGTGATGCAAAAATTCAAGCACAAGAGATTCAGAGAACTACTGCAAGACAACAAATGAGAAGACAAACTCCCAGAAACATAATAATTCACCTAAATAAAGTAGCTATATAAGAAAAAATCCAAAAGACAGCAAGAGAAAAAAGGCCAGACTACCTACCAGGGAAGACCAATTAGAATAGCAGCAGATTTATCTACAGAAACTCTCCAGGCTAGGAGAACCTGGAGCCCTATCTTCAACGTTCTAAACCATAAACAATTTCAACCAGGAATAACCTAACCAGCCAAGCTAAGCTTCATTAGTGAGGGAGAATTGAAATCTTTTCCAGATATCCAATCCCTAGAACCTACACTGCCACCAGACCACCTCTACAAAAACACTTAAGAAAATACTGAACACAGAAGAAAAGGAAAAAAGAACAACAACATTCTTCACAAGAGTACAGGCAAAAGATTAAAAACACACATGAACCAACTCCAAAACCAAAAGAAAGACAACAAACAGCAACAACAACTCTGCAAGAACTTTATGACAGGGATCAACTCCTGCATTTCAATAATTAGCCTAAATGTGAACAGACTAAATGCACCACTGAAAAGACATAGAATAGCAAAATGGATAAAATATCACCAGGCAACAATCTATTGCCTTCAAGAGACTCACCTCACTAGAAAGGACACTCACAGACTCAAAGTAAGAGGATGGGAAACAAACATTCAGGCGAACAGAACACAAAGGAAAGGAGGAATAGCGATACCAATTTTAGACAAAATACCCTTCAAGCTATTAAAAATTTTAAAAGATGCAGAAGGTCACTACATAATGATAAAAGGTTCAATCCATCAACAAGAAATATCCATCTTAAACATATATGCACCCAACATAGGAATGCCAACTTTCATAAAGCAGTTTCTAGGTAAACTAAAAAAAGATATCAACTCCAACATCACCATAGCTGGAGACTTCAACACCCCACTCACAACTCTAGACAAATCATCAAGACAAAAAATCAGCACCAAGATCTGAAACCGCAATGTGAATCTTGACCAAATGGACTTAACTGATACCTACAGAACACTCCATCCAAAGACCACAGAATATACATTCTACTCACCACCGCATGGAATATACTCTAAGATCGACCACATACTTGGCCATAAATCAAATATAAGCAGATTTAAAAGAACCTAAATTTTACCATGTACCTTCTCGGACCACAGTGGAATAAAAATAAACATCAACACCAACAAGGTTCCCGTAAAACCCACAAAGACATGGACACTGAACAGCATGATGCTAAACAACACCTGGGTCAATGATGAAATCAAAACAGAGATTAAAAGGTAGCTGGAAACAAATGAAAATGAAGAAACATCTTACCAAATCTCTGGGATGCCATGAAAGCTGTAATAAGAGGGGAATTAATATCCCTACAAACGCACATGAAGAAAATGGAAGGATCACAAATTAATAGCCTAATAAGCCACCTAAGGAAGCTGGAAAAGCAAGAACACCAAAACCCTAATTTCAGCAGAAGAATTCAGATCACCAAAATAAAAGCCCAAATCCAGGACATAGAAGACAAAAAAATAATACAAAAAAATCAATGAAACAAAAAGCTGGTTCTTCGAAAGGATAAACAAGATCAATGGTCCCCTAGCTAGACTGACCAAGAAAAAGAGAGAAAAAGCCCAAATAGACAGAATCAGAAACAAAAGATGAAGTCACATCTGACCCTGAAGAAATAAAAAAGATCATTAGAGACTACTACATACACTTTTATGGAAACAAATTTGAAAACCTTAAGGAAATGGAGGACTTTCTGACATCGCACAACCTGCCTAGGTTGAAACAAGAAGAAATTAAGACCCTAAATAGACCAACAACACTCAAGGAAATTGACCACATAATAAGAAAACTACCTACAAAAAAAAAAGCCCTGGTCCAGATGGCTTTCCAGCAGAATTCTACAAAACATTTAAAGAGGAGCTGATACCAATCCTACTGAAGGTATTCCAGGCGATTGAATAAAATGGAACTCTCCCCAAATCATTTTACAAAGCTAACACCACATTGATACCCAAGCCACGTAAAGACCCAACAAAGAAGGAGAACTACAGGCCAATATCTTTGATGGACATAGATGCTAAAATTCTCAACAAGATCCTAGCAAACCGGATTCAACAACACATCTCAAAAATCATCCATCATGACCAAGTAGGCTTCATCCCTGGGATGCAAGGCTGGTTCAACATTTGTAAAAATGTAACTAAATATGATTATATCATTAGATGCAGAAAAAGCTTTTGATAAAATACAGCACCACTTCTTGATAAAAACCCTCGAACATCTAGGCATATGTGGAACATAGCTCAAAATAGTAAAAGCCATCTATGAGAAACCCACAGCCAGCATACTCATTAACAGATAAAAATTGGAATCATTTCCCTTGAAAACTGGAACAAGACAAGGATGACCACTCTCACCCCTCCTGTTCAATATAGTATTGGAAGTCCTGGCTAGAGCAATCAGAGAAGAGAAGGCAATCAGGGGTATCCAAATAGGAAAAGAGGAAGTCAAGTTATCTCTCTTTGCAGATGACATGATCATGTACCTTGAAAACCCAAGAGAATCTGTCAACCTCCTTACACTGATAAAGGACTTTGGCAAAGTCTCAGCATATAAAATAAATGTACAAAAGACAATCACATTACTTTACACCAATAATAAACAAACAGAAACCCAAATAAAAAGGACAATTCCATTCACAATAGCCACAAAAAAAAGAAATACCTTAGCATCTTCCTAACCAGAGACGTGAAAGACCTTCACAATGAAAACGACAAAACACTGCTCAAAGAAATCAAAGATGACACCAACAAGTGGAAAAATATCCCATGCTCATGGATTGGAAGAATCAACATTGTGAAGATGTCCATCCTACCTAAGGCAATCTACAGATTTAATGTAATACCCATCAAATTACCAGCAACATTCTTCTCAGACCTAGAAAAAACAATACAGGAATTCATATGGAAACACAAACCACCAAGAATAGTCAGAACAATCCTCAGCAAGGTGGTATCACATTATCAGACTTCAAACTTTACTATAAAGTTAAAATAATCAAAACAGCTTGATATTGGTAAAAAAAAAAAAAAAACAGGCATATAGACCAATGGAATAGAATTGAGATTCCAGAAGCAAAACCTCAATTTCTTAACCAACTCATCTTTGACAGTCTCCCTCACCTACCACTGGGAAGAGGAGAACCTATTCAGTAAATGGTGCTGGGAAAACTGGCTGACCACATGCAGAAGACTCAAACAAGACCCCTATCTGTCCCCATACACAAAAATTAACTCTAAATGAATCAGAGACCTAAATGTAAAACCTCAAACCATAAGAACCTTAGAAAATGCAGGACATACCCTTATGGAAACTGGAACTGACATCCAATTCCTGAACAAAACCTGAAACCCACAGGCCATAAGAGATAAGATAGACAAGTGGGACCTCATCAATCTGACAAGCTTCTACAAAGCCAAAGAAACCATCAAGAGAGCAGGGAGACAGCCTACAGACTGGGAAAAAGTATTTGCCAACTCCAGGTCTGACAAAAGTTTAACATCTTGGATCTACAAGGAACTCAAATGTGCTGAAAAGAAAAAAACAAACAACCCCATTACAAAGTGGGCAAAAGATATGAACAGACACTTCTCAAAGGAAGACATCTGAGCAGCCAACAGACACATGAAGAAATGTTCAAATAATCTTCAAGGAGATACGAATCAAAACCTGAGATACTACCTAACTCCAGTCAGAATGGCCATTATCAATAACTCAAAAAATAACAGTTGCTGGAGAGGGTGTGGGGATAAGGGAACACTTACTTCTACACTGTTGGTGGAAGTATAAACTAGTGCAGCCTCTATGGAAAGCAGTGTGGTGATTCCTAAAAGCTCTAAATATCGACCTCCCATATGACCCTGCAATCCCCCTACTGGAAATATATCCTGAAGAACTCAAATCACTCTATCAAGAAGATACCTGCACACGAATGTTTATCGCAGCATTGTTCACAATAGCCAGAACCCGGAACCAACCATGCTGTCCATCAGAAGAGGACTGGATTAAAAAAAAGGGGTACAATATCACGATGGAATACTATGCAGTCATAAGAAAGAACAAAATCATGAATTTTGCAGCAACCTGGATGGAACTAGAGTCT